>NC_142421.1:2515000-2707500 GCF_059516105.1 Syngnathus floridae
GCACAAGCACAAGCACAAGTCCAAGCACAAGCCAGACACAAGCACAAGCACAAGCCAGGCACAAGCACAAGCAGAAGCACAAGCACAGGCACAGGCACAGGCACAGGCACAGGCACAGGCACAGGCACAAGCACAAGCACAGGCACAAGCACAAGCACAGGCACAAGCACAAGCACAGGCAAAAGCACAAGCACAGGCACAGGCACAAGCACAGGCACAGGCACAGGCACAAGCACAGGCACAAGCACAGGCACAAGCACAGGCACAAGCACAGGCACAGGCACAAGCACAGGCACAAGCACAGGCACAGGTACAAGCACAGGCACAAGCACAGGCACAAGCACAGACAGGATCGAGCACGGGCAAAGCGCTGGCACAAGCTCAAGCACAGGCACAAGCTTGCAGGCTCAAGCAGTAGCACAAGCACAGGCGTGGCGCAGCCGCAAGCAGGCACAAGCACAGGCACAGGCACAAGCTCGGCACAGTATTGTACGGCTCGGCGAGGGCACGGGCACAAGCACAAGCACAAGCACAAGCTTAAGCACAGGCACAGGCACAGGCACGGCAGAGCACGGCACAGGCACAGGCACGGGCGGAAGCACAGGCACGGGCACGGCACGGCACGTCAAGGCTCGGCACGGCACAGGCACGGGCAGGCACAAGCACAAGCTGGCACGGCACGGCACGGTACGGCACGGCATGACACAGCAAGGCAAGGCACAGCAAGGCAAGGCAAGGCAAGGCAAAGCGAGGCAAGGCACCGCAAGGGAGGGCGAGGCAAGCACAAGGCGAAAGCATGGCGAGGCGAAGCAAGGCAAGGCAAGGCCATGTGAGGGCTAGGCAAGGCAAGGCAAGGCTGGCAAGGCAAGGCAAGGCAAGGCAAGTACAAGGCAAGGCAAGGCAAGTACAAGGCAAGTACAAGGCAAGTACAAGGCAAGTACAAGGCAGGTACAAGGCAAGGCAAGTACAAGGCAAGTACAAGGCAAGTACAAGGCAAGGCAAGGCAAGGCAAGGCAAGTACAAGGCAAGGCAAGGCAAGGCAAGTACAAGGCAAGTACAAGGCAAGGCAAGGCAAGTACAAGGCAAGGCAAGGCAAGGCAAGTACAAGGCAAGTATAAGGCACGGCAAGTTCAAGGCAAGTACAAGGCAAGTACAAGGCAAGGCAAGTACACGTACAAGTCAAGTCAAGGCAAGTCAAGGCAAGTCAAGGCAAAGCAAGGCAAGTACGAGGCAAGTACGAGACAAGCACGAGGCGAGGCGAGGCGAGGCGAGGCGAGGCGAGGCGAGGCAATTACAAGGCAAGGCAAGGCAAGGACAAGGCAAGGACAAGGCAAGTTCAAGGCAAGTACAAGGCAAGGCAAGTACACATACAAGGCAAGTCAAGGCAAGTCAAGGCAAGTCAAGGCAAAGCAAGGCAAGTACGAGGCAAGTACGAGGCAAGTACGAGGCGAGGCGAGGCGAGGCGAGGCGAGGCGAGGCGAGGCGAGGCAATTACAAGGCAAGGCAAGGCAAGGACAAGGCAAGGACAAGGCAAGGACAAGGCAAGCGCAAGCGCAAGCGCAAGGCAAGCGCAAGGCAAGCGCAAGGCAAGCGCAAGGCAAGCGCAAGGCAAGCGCAAGGCAAGGCAAGGCAAGCGCAAGGCAAGGCAAGGCAAGGCAAGGCAAGGCAAGGCAAGGCAAGGCAAGGCAAGGCAAGGCAAGGCAAGTACAAGGCAAGTACAAGGCAAGTACAAGGCACGGCAAGTTCAAGGCAAGTACAAGGCAAGGCAAGTACACGTACAAGTCAAGTCAAGGCAAGTCAAGGCAAGTACGAGGCGAGGCGACGCGAGGCGAGGCGAGGCGAGGCAATTACAAGGCAAGGACAAGGCAAGCGCAAGCGCAAGCGCAAGCGCAAGCGCAAGCGCAAGGGCAAGCGCAAGGCAAGCGCAAGGCAAAGCAAGCGCAGGGCAAGCGCAGGGCAAGCGCAGGGCAAGCGCAAGGCAAGCGCAAGGCAAGCGCAAGGCAAGCGCAAGGCAAGCGCAAGGCAAGCGCAAGGCAAGCGCAAGGCAAGCGCAAGGCAAGCGCAAGGCAAGCGCAAGGCAAGCGCAAGGCAAGCGCAAGGCAAGGCAAGGCCTTGCCCTCTTGGGAGTTTAAGACCAGGGGATGTTTGAGAATATTTGACATTTTTCACATGTCATGAGTGTTGTTGTTAGTCAGCTAAATGTTGAACAGAGGCTGTGATTTACCAAAGTCGAATTCGTTTGGCAGCCTCAGACATGGCAAATAAAAACCCTTGAATCTTGAACATTGTGACATAATGGAAACTGCTAACACCGTTAGCAAAGCGTGGAGTTGCACACTAGTTCTCATTTGTGTCTGCATGTTTGAATTTGTTTTAGGATTGCCCAGGCCAGCTAACACATCATGGAATCTGCCACTGAGGGGCTGACACCGTTACCAAAGCGTGGAGTAGCACACTAGTTCTCATTTGTGTCTGCATGTTTGAATTTGTTTTAGGATTGCCCAGGCCAGCTGACACATCATGGAATCCGCCACTGAGGTTAGCAAAGCGTGGAGTAACACGTCGACAGACGATCTAAATAAGTCATAGTTGTTGTTCAACTATTCCTCTTTTTTTTTTTTTTTTTGTCATGACTGTAATATAGCGTTGGCCATCGCCTGAACGCCGACGGCAGTTGCGCCTCCGTGCGTCAACTGAATAGGAACATTTAACGGGACGACGCCGTCACCGCGCGGGGTATCCCCCGATAAATAAAAATAGAATAAAGCCTTCACCGTGTTCAGGCTTCAGCTGCATTTGCTGCCCACCGTCCGTAGAGACGGCAGGCGGGCGGAGAATCGATTAAATCCCCGCGATCAGTATAATCCAAGGTAAACGCTGACATTTCTGGCAGCCTGTTATTTTGACTGGGGGTGTAACGCGCGCCGAGCAAGTGTATATTATATGGACAGGGGAGGGCGGGAAATTCAGTGGCCGAAATGCATTAATGTCACATGTCATTGTTATTTGGCGCCAAAAAGCCTCGTCCGCTACCACTAGACTCGTGAGGCTGGCGGGCTGGGTGGGTGTCGTGAGGCCGAAATGCATTAACGTCACATGTCTGGGCGGTCATTATTATTTGGCGCCAAAAAGCCTCCCTCGTCCGCTGCCACTAGACTCGTGAGGCCGAAATGCATTAACGTCACATGTCCGGGCGGCCATTATAACGAAACGGAGAAGATGCCAGCCATGGTAGCGCATCATATAATAATATTATAATTGTAGATATGTGAACAATCTAATTATTAGAAACTAGTAATTGGACAAACATACTGTAATGAAGCTGTTTAATTATGCATTCCTTAGGTCACGGCAGAGTAGCAGGAAGAAAAAGGGAATATCTGAGCAATAATAATAAATTTTATTACAGGCTCTTGGCCCACACTTGTAAAAAAAAAAAAAAATCACATACATTAAAATAAATAAAAAGAGTACATTTCAAATGTTATGAGAGCCACTCATGCCAGCGTCCTCTGATGGTGGATGTGTACCTTATAGCACTACATCCAGTATACCTCACAGATGAATGTTGACGTCAATAAAACAAAATGACGTACTTTCCGCAAAGTGATCTGAGCAGATGTAAGAAATGGAGAGTTGGCTTCCAAAGCTTGGAGCTGTTGCGGCCATGTTCCGCCCTACGAGACCAGTGCATCCGATACGTTGCGTGATCGTGGAACTGAACAATTCTAGTCTCCATTTCACCTAGCATGCACGCGTTTGGAATGTTGGAAAGAACCATACTTAGAACTTAAAGGAAACTCGATGCAAGCAATGTATATCGCAGGAGATACAGTATGTATCAATTTATCACTATTTATCTTTTTTTTCTCTCTCATCATGAGGAAAAGTTAAAGTTAAGAATAAATTGTACTGATTAATAATTGTTTTTTTATTTGACCTTTACACCACAATTTCACATAGCTTAATATAAACATAAACAGAATAATTATATTCTTCTAATTACCAGTACCAACTATTTAAAATAAATAATTTAGTGCATTTTACAATGGAAGAAAATTGAGCAGGTTTAAGTTATCGTAGGTGTGGCCCTCTGACACAACTCAGGGTTTTCATGTGGCCCCTTGTAAAAATTAATTGCCCACCCCTGCTCTATTGTAAAGCTACGTCAGCTGACAGCGCCCCCTGGTGGCAAAAGTGGCGCAGTTTAAGATGTTGCTCATTCATGCATTGATTTTTTTTTTTTTTTTTTTTTTTTTTGCACTCCCATTGATCAGGATAAGTGTTAGTGACGGGGCAGAGGCTTGAACGGAGGAAACCAAAGCTGGGCTGACAGCCATGTGCATGCCCTTCCAACATGGAACATGAAACGGCGTCCATCCACTTTATACATTCTTTTTCTGTCAATAAAATGCCTCAAATGTTTACCAAATGCTTGGTTTGTTGAATACTGTCTTTAATGAATACTAAACAGTTGCGGTTTATGGGACATTCAGAAAAACATGAAATTGCCTTGTGTTTATTTAGAGACATTTATTATTGAGGGAGGTCAAAATATTAGGATCAGCGCTGTCTTTTGTTTTCGTATTCATCAAAGACAGTATAGCGGTGACCAAAGCAGGCAGGAAAATAAGACGGATGGACTGTCAAAATTGAGCAAAGAATGGAGAGAGAGAAAAAGAAGGACGACGAGAGCATGAATGATGGAGCGATTATGAAAAAGTGGAACATGAGGGAAGGAGGGAGAAGTAATGGGCAGAAAGTCCCTCATGCATTTGGAGTGCATAAAAATACAGTCACTGACTATTTATTAAATATGAAAACAGACAAAAAAGAGGGGAGGATGTTGGGAAGGGGAGATGTCACCAGTGTTCTACAGATGCTAAGCTAACCAGATACTTGTCAGTTCTAGAGCTCCAGTTTAGTGGTGTAGCAGTTAACCACTAGCTATACGTGCATGTGTAGAGTTGACAAATTGCGCTTGCCTGGAATTCGTCAGAAATCGAATCAGCTCTGCGTCTGCGAGAAAATGGAACTGTCACATCAGATAAAGTGATGGATTAAAACTGCCTACATACATACATATATACATATGGATATGTTTATTTATGCAATTTGGGTGTGTATGTGTGTGTTCAAAGGAAACACACAAGTGATGATCAACACTTGCTTCCGCATAGCCGTGTTCGGACGAAACCTTCAGGTCACTTCTCGAAAGCATAAAAACATCCGGAAAAGTCTACTAGATTATCTGAACTTTAAATTGTGACACTCTGAATTGTGGCAGCTGCTCATTCAACACTTGTTTGAATGGGATTGGTTGATTTGGAACACAACTTCTTTTCCAATTTTAAGGAGGGTGTGCACACTTGTGCAACCACATATCAGTTGTTTACTTTTAGGTCCACTTTCAAATAGATTTTTCTAAAGTGTACCACAAAATATACGTCACCATACTTAAATAATAATATTAACATTTATGTATTTATTGTCCTCGGAGTGCTTGTTAAATGTCTACACATCTCAAAAACTCTACCTACGTTTTCATACATCTCACGATTGATATGTGAGGCCTGATTTGATGGCTTTCAGAGGCACGCTCTACTGCACATATCGTATATGCAGCTATGACAGTGATTTAGAGAGCGGAAAAGGCGGATAGTACACACTGATCTGAACTCTGATGGAGAGATCAGCATCATTGCACCAGTGGCTTCTATCAATGACTCCTGAAATTGTTCTGAGGATGAGAAAGTGAGACCACATTGGTAGTAGAGCTTTTTGGCACGGGCGGGGCGGCATTTTTTTATTTCATGCTTCCCCTTGGTGACACCATTGGGAAATAAACAATTTTTTCATAATTTGTTTTTTAACCATCCTATTTGCAATAGCATTTTCAGGTATCTGTACTTGGTGCTATTCGACCTAAAATGTATAAATATTAAATATTCGGCGTATTAGTGCGTGTGAATTAATATCATTATTTTAAGTAAAATAAAGGAATGAGAAAATGATGATTGACAGGTTGGAGTAATTTTACCTTTTCACAAAAATCTTGCGATCGCACTCATTAGCAGGTCACAAAGCTGTTTGAGAAGCCATTCAAGGTTGCAAGCGCCGTCGTGTGATTCAAACGTGTGATTCAAAACGTGTGACTCAAAGTGATGCGGAAGAGGAGGCCATAAATCAAAGTGTCAACATCCTTGCCATGCTCACCTGAAAATGTCCACACTTGTAAACGTCTACCAAGTTTTCCACTCCTAAGTTTAAAGCGGCCAATGTTTTGACTTTCAAAGAAAGGTAAACAATATGTTGCTTGTTTGTGCGGTTATAATATCTTGCTGTTCCTTTTGTATGAATATCACACATAATATGGCGTTCAGAAAAAGCTCCACTTATCACTCTGCTGACAAGCTGATAATAACATGGCTTTACGGCCACCGGCTCCCACGCAAACACACTCACACGCACATTATATTGTATTCCTTTGAATACATCAATGATTCATGGCTTATAGCCAGTGTCCATGTTGTTTTTGCCCACAGCCAAAAAACCTTGTTTGATGTTTTCATCCGCGCACTGATTGTTTTTATTCTCACGAGGAGCAGAACACTACGTATGACGTCAGACGCTATTGCTTCGAGAGACGCAGGAATGGGAATAAAGCTGTCTGACCTGAATGGAAATCACAGGTGCTTTTCTAAGGACATGGTGAAGCAGCATGTGGCTCGTTATCTAAGGGTACCGAAGGCGCTGTTTCGTCCCCGTCACAAGATGTGATATTGTCGCGCATGTGTTACCTTTCTCCAGAGGTGGGAAAATTGCCCAAAAAATAATCATTCTCCCACCTATACGAGGTGTTGTTAAAAAAAAAAAAAATTGGATCTTTCACACATTTTCAATCAAGCATAGTAGCGGGAAAATCATGGCGCTGAGCAGGAATTAATCCACCTTGGGGCATCCACTTGTGTCACATTTGAGGATGTTTGTCTGCAAAATTACTTATTGATTTTTTTTAGGGGACTATGGCACTCTCTTGCTCTCTGCTCTGGCCTTTTGCTCTCTCGTTTATTGACTTTTTGGCGTGTTAACACCATCATTCTTATGTCAGCTTCGTCGCAAATGTTTGCGATTCATCTTACTGCTGAAACAATACTTTTTATTACACTTTGGTGGCAGCATTACCAAACAACAAAAAATCACAAAAAAACAAATCAGAAATGATGTTTAGTAATAGTTGTATTTACAGAGCTGATATGAGATTTGCTGGGCTTTCTGACATTGACATAAAATGGGACCACAGTGAGATAGTGATGTGTTCATATTAATAGCGGCGTACATGCTTTTTGCCCCTCAAGCTAGCAAGCATGTAGTAGCCACATGCCAAAAAGAATTAAAATTATACCGCTTGAGAGCAAATGAAGGCCAGTGCTGCTTCATATGCTTAGGACTCCCAGCTAAAGTTGCCGTTTAAAAAAGAGCAAACAGTGTCTTATACTCTTCCATGCGGAAAAAAAAAAAAGTATTGGGATATGTGCTTGTAATGTTCTATAGGAATTGTATCGGGAACTTTTAAAATATTTTCCATGTAGGGCCAAAGAGTCAAATAATGCCTTGAAGTCAATTCTTTGTGTTTATTCAATGTGACATCACAAGTTGAGCTTTCAGTGCCTGTTGGCAGAGTCGTGATACACTCATTTTGGAAGGGGGAGATAATATGACACAACAGTATAATACTGAAGAAGATACAGTGTGAGACCCAAGCACAAACCTGATGATATCAGCTCGAAAGTAGAAGCTTAAAATCGACTGTTAGCTCGCCACTAAATGCTTACAAAGATTTACCATTTGGCCTGAAGTGGAAAGTCAATGACAGTGCATTTAAGCTTGGATTCATGAAAATGACCTTTGTTGTTATTCAGGATGCAGGTGGACGAATATTGATCGGCGATCAAAGGGGTTATTGTCGTATAATGGCTCACGTTAGCATCCATTTGACGAGGAATAGTTAAAAGTTGGCTTTTTGTATTCGTTTGTTTCATCTGTGACTTCAATTTATTCTGCATCTTCTAATTGTTCCTTGTCCCTTGATTGGATAATTGATGCCAAAAAGGGGAAATGAGGCTCTGCGGGGTCTTGCACATGCATTCAATGTCACAGAAGCATCTGACTGAAAGAGTCTGTAATTTTTTTTCTTCTTCAGTTTTCTTCTTTATTAATGTTACTAATTAAACACATGATTATTTTCAAATGAGTGAGAAAGTAGTACAATAAAATTACAATTCTATAATACAAATCCTATATTACAAATAAAATAATGCAAAATAAAATGAACAAGAAGAATATAATATAGAATAGAAAAAATATATTTAACGAAATTGTTATTGTAAATATTCAAATTTCGAACAGGCAAAGCTCGGCCACCTCTCTTCTGCCTTCTGAGGACCCGTCGGAAATCCAAAATGGCGGCGGCCATACGCGTGTGTTGTGCCCTCCGCATCACTGTTGGAGGTGAAGTATTCCTTGTTTATATCATTTTTTGGACTAATTTATTGTGTATATGTGTTGTATGATATTGATTATGATTTAAAATGTCACGTCTGTGTTTTAATTGGGACAAATCCCGCATAATCCGTCTGTCATGACTGGCGACTTAACCATATAACTTCTATTAAAGCGTCTGTCCTTTTTTTGCTCTTGCTATTTTTGCGTCTACAATGTAGTGGAGGGATGAAGAATAGCATACACTTCCACTAACTCTGACTGTGTGTATTTATCGAATAACGCCTCGGTGTCTTCTCAGGTACATCTTCCTTCCGCGCCATAGGTGGCGCTATCCATGGATGCCAGCTGCTCAGTCGAGCGACCCCCGCAGTACCTTGTGTGCCCGTCGGGTGTTGGCAGCCAAGCAGACACGGCAGCTTCTTCAACAAGCGTAAGGACACGTTATCATCATAAAGCA
The DNA here is from genome assembly GCF_059516105.1 of Syngnathus floridae. Classification (NCBI taxonomy): domain Eukaryota; kingdom Metazoa; phylum Chordata; class Actinopteri; order Syngnathiformes; family Syngnathidae; genus Syngnathus; species Syngnathus floridae. The sequence goes on from NC_142421.1 coordinate 2,523,963, forward strand.
TTACCTGCTGAGCCCTTTTAAATTGCGTTGCTAACCAAAACGGTAGCACCAATAGAGGGAATGATATTTTGTGAAAGCAAGTACATTGTGCAGGAGTAAAGATGATCTTGCAAGGTGATCATTTGCTAAAGTGCGTTGTCATTTCCATGTGTGCCAGTGACGGCCGAAGAGCTTTGGAAAGGCGTGCTGGCCGAGTCTGGAGCTGGCGCCAGGAAGGGCAGAGGAAAGAGAACCAAACGCAAACTGAGGCGCGATCTGAACCGAGGCCAAACCATCGGAGAAGGTGACTTTGGACTTCTGAAGTGTTCATGAGTTAACTTTAAGAGACTATTTTGTCCCTGACTTGACTGCGTAGGTCACGGAGGCTTCCTGTGGCCTGGTCTCAACATGCCCGTGTTAAAGGACGGCACCGTGCAGAGTATGGGCCGGAGAGGTCAGGCAGAGCAGCAGGAAGTGAAGGCTGAACTCGGTACGCGCACACATACACGCTGACATTTTTCTACATGAACAAACACACTCTTTTGTTGATGTTGTGAAATGGAATATACGTTGATGTCGTTTCTTCCCTTTCAGTGCGTCAACGTGACGAGTGGGAGAAGAGGAGGAAGATGAAGGTGAAGCGGGAGCGAGGCTGGACGGGGAATTCCTGGGGGGGCATCAGTCTGGGCCCCCCTGATCCAGGACCTAATGGAGGTACATTGACTTTTTTTTTTTTTTTTTTTTTTAAATCACTGTATGGAATAAAATAATTTAGTCACAAGAAGATGCAAGTACAGGCACAAATATATATACTTTTTTTTTTTTTGCAGAGACCTATGAAAACTTCGATTCTCGTGTCATTGAGGTGAGTGCCATTTGTTAGCATGCAGTCACACTATTATTAAAAAATAAAATCTAGAGTAAAAATGCCGCTCTACCCACATTTCAACTGCCCTGCGGCCATAGGAAATGGATTAACCACTGTTGACATCATCGTACAAATTGTATTTAGGTGCTAAAAAGGAAAAAATGAGTCATGTGTGTGTGTGCGCAATGGCGTACTGATCTATGCATGTGTAGACAGAAGGTGTGTCTCTTCATTTGTGCGTGCAGGTATAATGGTCTCAGTGTGTGTGCGTGCAATGTACCATTTTTGTCCCAATGCAAAATTGCAAATGTGTGTGTCCGTATGGGTGTGCTGATGGTAAACAGGATCGAACCCGAACTCAATGAGCATTTGCTCGTTTGCCACTTTGGCATATATCTACATATGTCCCTCAATTCTCTTTTGTTAGTGTACACACACACACATGCTATTAATTTATGTGCGTGTGCGTTTTATTGCCGCTTCTAGAGCCCTCCATGAATAAAGAGCCCTGCTGCCAGGAATTAGACTACCCCCGATGGCCACTTGAGTGCTTTTCTGTGCGCATGCACATTCACTGTAGCCTAATGAAATGAAAAAGCCTTACTGGAATAAAAAGGCCGGGCTCCCAAGGACAATGACATCAGCAGGCAATGACAGACTGCAGTCGGTGAAGAGGAGCAGGCAAAAAGAAGTTAGTGAGTGCGGTGGAGAAGGATGTGGCTAGAGAAAAGGGTGCCAGTCGCCCCGGTTTAGCTTTATTAAATTGGTATTTTCTTTTTATTAGTGAAATGTGCAACCTTGACATTTGTGTTGACTCACATTGGAAGAGAAAGCGTACACACAGATAAAAAAAAATTAAAACATTGAAATAAAGTTGGGTTCAGCCTAAAATCAAGAACGCAATTTCAGTGCTGCCCCCTAGTGTTTGTAACGCCATTTTATACTTGTTTGAATGTCTCACTTTAGCGATTGTTGTGCCGCAGGTGAAAAGCGTGTTCAACATGACAGCAAAGGAAGGCAGGAAGAGGTCCATTAGCTGTTTGGTTGCCGTGGGCAACGGCCAAGGCGCAGCAGGTATATACACTCACCCGGGACTTCAATTGTATGCCAATGCAAACCACAAACATTGCTTATATTATGTAAATAATTGTGTTTGAATGATCCCATTTCAATGCCCTTTAGGATTTTATATGAATTTTTTTTGTCTCTGCACCTTAAGTCTCAGTTCTGCTAAAGTTGACTTAGTTCAGCGCCGTGTGGTACGCCATTCTCGATTCACATTTAATACAACATTGATCTGTACAGGATGGATTAAAAGGAAAACAATTTCACTGCAGAATGGGTAGTTCTTTTTCAATCTAGTTACAAGGTGTGAATGGGGTGGGCTCCATTTTGTGCGCAGGTTTTGCCTTGGGGAAGGCAGCAGACAGACCCACAGCTCTGAGGAAGGTGAGAGCAATGATTATTACTCTTTGAAATCATAAGCACCTTGAACATTGATTTTTTTTTTTCTTTCACTTGTTGCCGGACGTAATCGTCCTGTCAAAGCAAGAGTTTTTCAATCGGCTCTTGAACCAGATGTTTTATAGCGCAGACTCTGAAGTGTCTCTCATTGTATTTTATTGACGTTGGAGTCGGAATTGCTTCTATTGTGTGCGTGTGTTTGCGCAGGCAAAGAATCGAGCCATCCACTACTTGTACTACATCGAACGATACAACAACCACACCAGTAAGTACAATCGCAAGTTTTGAGAAGTTGTTTGGAGGAGAAATGTCTCAAAATCGCCCGCCGCACAAAAGTAATTGGCTCCCGAAATGCCATCGAAGACGTCAACAAGGCATTTTTGTTTGCCTCGCCGCTAGTCAACGTCACATGATGACATAACAAAGTGAGCGGTAATTGTTTTCTGCTCGATCATAAAGCACACAATGTGCCCAAAGCTCTTTTTGTCTGACATTTAAATATTTTTTTACACATGATGTCATCAGCGAGCAGGATGAAGAACATAAGAAAAGAAAGGAATGGCAACGCAAATAACAAGCTGCAGCTCCGTGACACTTGTTTTGATAGGCGGCAGACAGACAGAGAAATGCGACAGTTTGAAAAGAACAACTTTTGCCTACGCAAAAAGCCATCAAAACACATTAGCCTTTTTTTTTTGCAGAGGATAAAGAATATATGCTTCAAGACATCAAAAACAGAAAAACATTAGCAGCCGGTAGTTGAGGAGACTCCTAGAAAAGCGACGAGCAATTCACAATAATTTCCAGTGGTCAAAGATATAATGACACCTTTTTGTTGTCTTTAAATTTGATCTCTGTTTGTCAACAGTTTATCATGACATTGAATCCAAGTTCAAGAGGACGACGCTCCGTATGAAGAAACAAAACGAAGGTACTCAGTCGACTCGTCCAACCGAATCATTATTATCCTAGTTTGAACGATTTCTAAAGCGTTTTAACTCATCTCCTCCTCCGATGTGCCCATCCAGGTTACGGCCTTCACTGTCACCGCGCCATCATCACCATGTGCAAGCTGATTGGCTTGAAAGACATGTATTGTAAAGTGGAAGGATCGGTCAACATGCTCAACATCACCAGAGCGCTCTTCGCTGGCCTGGCCAAGCAGGTAAAGGTTCATATTTTGCTAAGTAAGGCTTTATTTATAGTGCACCTTTTGATAATCGAGGTAACAACCAAAAGCGCATCGAAACTGAACTGAAGAAAAAGACAGCAAAAGTATCTTATTAAAATTGCTAAAAGAACGTCGATTGACATTTCAAAATATTCGAAGACATTTAAAAGCAATAGGAAGAAACAAAAAGTAGCCTGCTGAGATATGGAAAAAAATATAATATTTAAAACGGCACCAGCAATATTTTTGGACGTAATATTAGACTAATATATAGACACACAAATACCTGCAAGAAAGCGCGTGGTCACCCTGCCAACCACCGCCGCCATCCTCATGCGTCTCCCAGGAAACCCACCAGATGCTAGCGGAGAAGAAACAGCTCCACGTAGTGGAGTTCCGGCAGGAGCGCGGCTTGTTGCCCGTGGTGGTGGCGTCCCCCAAGAACGGGGCTCAGGCCCAACCGGAGCCGGAGGACGAAATCCCTGACACGCGTCTGCACTGGGACGACGTGCGTGCCTCCCAGGGATTCAAACGCTCCATCTGGGCTGGTGTCAAGCGCACCATCTGGTAGAACTGCTTTGTTTTATTTTGTTTATTTTTTTTTGTTGTATAAAATATTATGAAAATCATAATTACAAGCCGACATTCTTCTGTTATGCATTGAAATAAAGTGCAACTTGAAAATGAACTGATTCATTCTTACATTTTGTTTTCATGCTCAATTTCGAGGGGCTCTTTTCATCAAAATGTCGGACTCCCTTTTCAATTCCAGGTATTGAGAATTTTTTTGTATGTCCTGTTACTTATCCACCTAATTTTGTATATATATCGGTCAAACATTTTCACTAGGATGCACGGCACTTGCAAAAATGTCAGTGTTGATGTATCCAACATGGAAATAAAAAAAGCGGTCCAGGGCTGGAATAACAAGTCAGACCAACGTGATTTATTTTTTGAAAGTATAAAAGTAGTAGAAAAGAAATAAATGGCTAAAGTTAGTGCAGGTTAATGAGGAAATGCTAAAGGTCTTGAAATGTTGCTCAACAATCAAATTGTCTTTTTAGAAATGTTTCCATCGTAGGGACGACAGGACGGCGTGAATGAAGTAGAGCAGCGTGGCCATGAAGGCAAACACCTGCAACACACAAAAATACAATAGACAAAAAAAAAAAAAAGAACTGACTCAATATAAACTTGTTTTTTTGTGTGTGTAAATGTTACCACAGCAGCAATGTCAATCCGGTAGATTCTGAGCTCTCCAAATTTCATAACGAAGGTGATGTAGGCTAAATTGACCCCAGCACTGAGGTAGAACAACGCAGCCAAAGAGTGATAGGCAAAATCCTAACACACAGAAAATAAATTAATCCCAATCTCATTTCATTTTTATTTCCCTTTATGTGTGGCCTTACAGCAGCGACCCACGCTGAGCTGTTCTTGTGACACCCGGCGATGAAGATGATCACCCAGAGGAGCGTCATGACGAAGCAGAAGACAGACACGAACATCACCCAGCCCAGAGGGTTGGGGGGCTCCACATGGGTGGAGGCTACCAGGATCCAAACCAGCCCACCCGTCACCTGCACGTAAGGTGAAAATAATTTGTGCTTTTCTCTCACATGGTGGACTTTAGTTTGTCATCATGAATTTATTACACATTTGTCAGATGCCAGAAAGTAGGTGAAGATGCACCTCCCATATTAGCTAGAAGTGCCTGAATATTATTTTTTCCCGTTACCAGTGGTGGAGCCAGAGAGGTTGCCTCAGGGGCACTGCCCCCCCACCAAAAATATGCTTAGGTCCTCCAGGTGCCACATGATTGACTTTTAGGTATTTTCAGATTTTTCCGGGATTTTTTTCCACATTAAATTGGATTTTTATCAAGCTTTATGTTTTGGGTTTGCAAAAAAAAAAAAAAATTGCTGACCCTGAGATAGTCTTGCCCCCCCAGGAAAAAAATCCTAGCTCCACCAGTTTTCTTTCAACCAGATCATGTTAGTCATCCCTTTTCAGAGAAGTTATCAATTTCATCTAACATTCTTTTTTTTGCGTCAAATCAAACGAATGACGTCATTTCACATCTGAATGCCGTCATCGGTGAAGGTCACTCACCAGTTCAGGCAGGTAGAACAAATCAGGCACGGTCACGCATATTGCTAGTCCACTTGGCAGACTTCCCATGGACTGGGTAGTGGTCGCCGCCATCCCAGAATAGTCCGACCTTTGTTCCGATCAGTGGGGACTAAAGAAACAGCAAGGAGGTGGAAATGCTAGTGAGGCCAATTTGGCTGCCAAACCTGTTCTGGTATTGTTAGTGTTTCCCTCATCTTCATACACGCCCTCTTTTTTTTTTTTTTTTGAACAGCTAAGGTGAAATTTTGTGGCCCCGGGGCCTCAGTGAAGCCGGATGGAATATCAATCTTGTTTTCTTTTTGTTTGAGTTTGACACACTGGACAAGAATCCCAACACATCGATAAAAGATCCAGCCTTCAACACGTTTGAAATCTAGTTATTTTATTTCACATTGTGTAAATATACGTGAAATCAATCAAATATATACAACATGTAAGTGTTTTCAATCATTTTGGAACATTCCTTCGGACGTGATGTTTATAGTCAGCCTTTCAGAAATGAAAAGTAGGATTAAAAAGCTCGAGGATGTTTTACAGGTTTGGTTGTAAACACAAAAGGAAGAAAATGTATTTTGGATACACGTGTCGGAAAAGGTCGTCGAGATTGTCGAGTCAATGTCGACAGTTGGTTTCATCTATTTAGCTCAATTCTTATTTTAAAAATGGACAGGTGGTTTTGTTAGTAAAATATAAAACGATTTTTGGGTCACTGACAGTTTAGTCGGCAATTATAAAAAACACAATTGTAACTTTGAAAATGGTGGATGCGCTGCACTGAAGTTTTTTGCATTTAAAAAAAATTTGTTTTTAGTTTTTGTTTGTATTTTTTTTCTTTCAGATTTATATTCCAGACAAATTCATTATTTTAACATGGTGCATGTGCGGTGCTACAAATGCTTAATTTAAGCACAATTTGAAGAGTTTCATTGATTTTTATACATTATTTTATGTTATATTGTGTATATAGATTAATAGATAAATCCTATTTTATTATGTTTGAAGTTGGAAATGTTTTTGCAATGGTTCTCCATTTAATGAAAACAATCATATTTCAAGTGTCCAAAAAATATAAGTGACGATGACTTAAGTGTCTGTTTGCACGACATAAAAAGTAATTTGATATTTTTTAATACCAATCTGAACAACAAATAAAAAAAAAAATGCTTTTAGGATGCCAAATATTTCATAATTTGATATATTTTTTGCAGATTTGATTAGTTAACCTCACACGTGACATTTAGTTTGTTTACCGCTCATTCAGTCATGTGACTTTTGCAACTTGTCTGTAACAGCTTATAAAAGAATGTATGAATATAATAATGAGAATAAAAGCATGAATAAGTGTTTCTGTCTTCCGGATGAAGCGTTTGACATCTTTTTTGGTCGTCCCCTTTAGGCTCTGTGCCATCGGATGGCGGAGAAAATGGCGTGCAGGAAGTAGAGCAGCGTGGCCAGGTATGACATCACCTGGATGACATCACAAAGACGGATCAGCATCAGGTCAGTCATTTTTAAAGTCGAGAAAAAAAAAGCTGCTTCTCTAAGAATATGGAATGAATGTTACATCAGACAAAAAAATGACTTAATTGAGACATCCTACCACGGCGGCTATGTCCAGCCTGTAGATCTTAAGACCTTCTCCGATGAGGGGCACGATGGTCAAGGTCCCCCCCGAGTTGATGGTGACCCCCCAGCCTTTGAGCACGGTAATATAAGCCAGGATCACCGAGGCGCTCAGATAGAACACCACCGCCAAGAAATGGTAGAACGTGTCCTGCGAGATGGAGGAGTGAAATGATGATCGGATTCCGCTCGTCGTAACTTCAATCTTAGCCAATCGGTGTTCGGGGTAGGTGTGTCTTACCAGAGCTGGCCAGACACTGCTCTGATTGGCCCCGCACAGGAAGAGGAAGAACCAGAGCGTGGTGAAGACAAAACAGAAGACGGAAACGAACATGACCCAGCCTAGCGGGTGGTCCGGGTACACTCGAGTGGACGCCACCAGGATCCACACCAGACCGCCAAAAACCTGTCGGAAAAATAAAATGGATCAGAGTTTGGGAAGATGAGCCGAAGTCAAAGTTGAGGTAGTTAAAGCGGTGATCAAACAGCTCCTAGCACTTGTCGGCATCTCTTAAAGGAAACCATAAGGGCACTCGACAAGCCTTCAAAAAGGCGTAACCGCCCCCACCTCGCCCTCCTTTGACAAACATTCCCAATGAGAGATGTTAACATGGACACAATCCACAATGGTGAATATTTAACTCTTCAGCCCTGTTCATGAAAGCATGAAAAAGTTGGATTTGACTCCAAGATATGACTAGAAAGGCGGCATTGTTGGCAGAATTAGTGCCACCTGGTCTAGTCACGTGACCACACACAATGACCAATCTGTCTACGAGCTCATTTACCAGAGCAGAAATGATGTTGGTGAAGCAGCATGTGGTTCATGGTCTACTATATTCCTCGTTGTATGCAATTTTTTCTCTTATCGTGTATGCACACAATGGGAGCCACACCCCGAATATTACAAGCGGCTTTGTGTACTTCTCAAATATGAAACGCTTTATTTGATCTCGGATTTCCGCTCAAGGAATTTTCTTGGCTCGTATTTGCACTCACTGGCCACTTCTTTAGGCACGCCCCCTTCTTGAGATTGGAATATAATCAAAAGTTTGCATAGACAAAAAAATAGCACTTAAGATAGCTTAGTCAGTTGGCTAGTCGGCACTAAGCAGTTTAAATACATTCACATTCATGCTTCAAGCAAATCTTATAATTTGAGTTAATTTTGCTAGCTTAATGCTAATACAACGAGAAATGTTATAGACAAACAAAATCCTAAAAAGATGAGATGTCTATACGATGAACCATGATACCGCAAGAATTGACTTTTTGTCACATTTTTATTTGGTGGTGAGCCATTAGATTTGTCTAAATGTCAAATAAGCACAGGTCGCGTTTTTATTGAGTCTCACGGCTAAATCCCAGCCGCCAAAAGCAAACATTTCGAGTCTGCCGCGCTCCGACCACTTGTTGTCAGAAAACACGGGCCGCGTTTGTCCAAAAACCAGACTGGCAGGTTTTTGAATGATTGACTCGACCGGCCCACACCGTAAAAGGAGACGAGAAGATGCCCGGTTTCGATTTACGCCCTCTCTCACCTCTTTGAGGTTTTTTTTTTTCCCCCCACCAACTGAATCAAACAGATTTAATCGCTCTCTTTCTACTACACAAAAGAAAAATTGCCTCCAACGAAAGGAAGTTAGCTCTAAAAGTTAATAAAATACCAATTTTATGAAACACAAATTTAATTATAACAAATTGTTTCGATAAAAAGAAATACTCAATTTAATTTTGTCAACTGGTTGCACAAAAAAAAATCTGGATTCAGATACATTTTAAAAGTTGAATTCAGATTATTTTATTTCACGCAATCATTTCAAGAAGATGTGCTTTTCATTACAAGCAAAAATTGATATTAGCACATAATATCCCCCTAAAAAATATATTTAACGCTATAAAACATTTGAAAAGCCTTTCTCCCAAATTGAGTACATATTCTGTGTCATACATTTCTCCCGCTCGGGGACATAACCGAACTTTAGCTGACTCGACGAGTTTGTCTGAATTTGTTCAGTCAAATGTTTTGTTTGTCACCGTTATAACGTGACGATGAACCAAAAAGTCAACAGTAACCTGCTAAAGTCTGCACAAAAATGCTCCAATGTCCTGATATTAGATAGCACATTTGAACATTTTGATGTTTCTCTATGTTTTTTATTGTTGTTGCTATGGTGATGGACTGGCCTCAACTGTCCATGTATTAGTTGCCATGGTGCCACGATAAAGATATAATACTCGATTGGAAATGAAATAATAAGTAAAACTAACATAAAAACAACCTAAAATTAAGTATAAGAGTGCAAATAAAATATTGAAAAAAAAAATCAACCAAAATGAATTTAAAAATAAAAATATATTTTTTTAAATCCTTCCTGGTTCTAGTTTTCCAAACTCCTTATCCTGATTGGTCAGCCTCGCTCATCCTCGACACCCCTAGCAACACTCACCCCTCATTTGAGAGCAAAATCGAGACAACTATACACAACAAGCTCCAAAAAACAACACAATGCGCGACGCACATCTCCGTATCCCAAGTCACCAAAACGACTCACAAATTCCGGGATGAAGAACAAGTCAGGGATGCTGGTGAAGATTCTGCCGCCGGTGGGCAAAACATCTGCCGACGTGGTGGAGGCCATAGTCCTAAACGCACTATCAATGTGTGTGTTTGTGTGTGTTTATGTAGAATGAGATGTGCGGCCGCTTTTAATATGCTTTTTACGTAAAGGCCGCCTCCCGCACCTCCTCCTCCACCACCTGCCCTCCGCCTACCATCCATGTGTGCATGTGTGTGTGTGTGTGTGTGTGTGTTTGTAGAAGGGCCTGTAAGAGGCAAAGTGGCTGTTTACATACACATACAAAAAGTGATTGTGAGGCAAATTGTGCATGTGGGACATGAAAAGGAGATGCAAGTCGCTTGACTGTTGAACGTGTCAAAATAAAACAGGATTAGTCTGCTAGCTCGTTACTAACATGCAATGCAAAATGCCATAGACGGGCTAACGAAATTAGCATTGCCTATTGTAAAATGTATATTTGAACAAAATCTTCCACAACAAATGCAGACAGAGCAGAACAAAATACTCACAGGAGTATATTTTTTTATCCTCTGGTTAATGTCTCCAAAATAAAAGCATGGGTTGAACGATGTTGACAAAAGTATCGGAACAGGTGGTTCATGCTTCCTAGAGGCAGTAGTTACATTTGATAAAAATGAAGGAAAAAAAACAAACAAGTTGTGAGCTTGGGATTCAGTCCATGTTATTGAACTTTTCTTTTGTCACATTTGGCGACTTCCTATAACGAGTCCTAATCCGCCCGTGTCAAATACCGTTTTGTACACCCCATCTTGTTGATACTGCAGCTATTTGGAATCTGTTACCGTCGAAACCACCTACACTGTGTTTGGATGCATCGCTGCCAGGAGACACACTCATACACACACACAAACACACACACACACACAGAGACACACACTCTTCTTTCCCAATCCTGCCTAATCTTTTGTCACTACTCAGTTCTTGTTGAACCTGCTCAAAACTTCCTGATGACCACTTGTGTTTTTTTTTTTATTGCTTTGCTTTTGTTTTCAATTGACTTGAGTAAATCGACCAAAATAGAAAACAGTTGACCGTTTCCGCCTTTATTAAGTACAAAAAAAGTCTGCCGCACCGACTAACTTTTAGCTGTTCTTCCACACCAAACTCGTTAAAGCGGAAAAGGGATTTTTTTTTTTTCAAACTGGAGGAAAATCGAGAGTAAATCTGTGCTGTTGTTATCTGGGCTTATAATAGTGACCTATGAGGGTAAAAAAAAAAAAAAAAAAAAACAGAAGACGGTGTGGTCACCTGGGGGATGGCAATGGAATGTGGAAATACACGCTCTATTTGCCAGCAAACAAGCAGTCCGGGGGGGGAGAAATAATATGTTTACACACCAGCACTGTCAATTTTGAATTCAATCTATACAAGCAGAAAAATAAGTAGAAAGTTTTTGTAGCCGTAGCAGGGAAGCTGAGACTTCACGCAAAAAAAAAAAAAAAAAAAGTGGACCAAAGCAAACAAATGTTCTGAAGCCATTCCAGTGGACTGACCAAGTGAGTGGCGACATGGCTCCTTTTATAAGGAACTATAAAAAGAACGCACACTACCACTAATAATTAACACACAACACTCCTTTGGTACCCCATAACTCTACACTACACACACAGTGAGTGATGTTGACTTTATGGGTGGAAGTGGAAGGATGCAGTTCAGTAAGCACGTTAATGGCAAGCCTAGAAAAATGTGCTATAAAATCAGAGCAGGTGAGCACGACGATTTATGATTGGACAATGAGGATAATGTGCCAAACTAAATCATTCATTTATAGCTATGTGATTTAAATTTAAAAAAAACAATTGTAATGGTTCACAAGATATTTTGTAGTTAGAAAGTTTTATGGTAATGTGCAGTTTACATTTGATTACAAACATTACAAAAATATATACAAGTGTTTTTTTTTTTTTACTGATCTCAATGTGTTCATTATAAAAGTTTAATATTGCTGTGTTCTCTCTTTTGCTCTAGCGCGCCACCCGCAGGAGGTCAAAAGTCATCTCGTTGATGTCAAAGGCCAGGGGAGAGTGGGCGGGGTCGGCCAGGACCTCCAAGCTCTCCGACTGGCCGCGGGTCCGCTTGAGCGCCTCCAGAGTGGACAGGATGAGACGGGACCGCTGCTCCTCTGATGGAGTGTCGGCCCAACGGTGGGGCGGGAAAGAAGACGTGTGCAGCAAGAAAGATGCTGACGACTGGAAGACCTTTGTGAACTCCTGCTTCACCTGTGCCTCGTCTCTCTGAGTACGTGCACACACACACACACACACACAAAACAATTTAGGTAGGCGAGCTCCCTCTATAGGTGAAACCAAGTACCACACACCTTCTGCGCCTTGCTCATGTTGCTTTCCGCATCCATCCAGGCACTCTGAAAATTTGAAAAAACGTATTTATTACAGCATAAAACTAATCAATATACAATTACAATGTTACAATTGTATTTTGATTACTTTTTTAACAACATTCAATCTTTTATAGAGAGGGGCTCTCATTTTGCTCCCTTAAAACATCAGCCTTGAAAACCGTTTTATAAATAATAATTACAAAATGGCCAAGTGGATACGCACTCTGACCGCATCCAGCAGATCCACTTGGTCCAGCAGGATCGGGAAGGTGGCAACCACGGGACTGAATATCAAATCTGAACAAAAGAAAGTTGAGGGGTGATGCGGAAACAAAAGTGTATGTGTGTGTGTCTTACCTGCGTTCTGCATGGTGGGCCGGTTCACCAGCAGCTCGTCGGCTAGCAGTTGTCTGTACATGGCCAGCAGGGGGACGCAGCTAAGACAGTGCAGCAGCGTGTCGGGGAGGAGGCTGTAGAAGGAAAACGTACTCGCCGTTTAGTTACACACACACTCGTACGCACGTCAAACCTCTCACCTGAGTTGCGTCTTGATGCGGCTGCTGGGCGTCTTGAACTTGACGATGAGTTTGGATAGTCGCCGCGCTTTGAGCATCTGCTGGAACACGCCAGTCGCAGCTGAAAAGAAAATAACACTTTTAAAGTTCGTTTTTTTTATAATACCGTAATTGTGATCGGAGCAGGTTTGTGCGTCGTTCTTACATGATCGAGGGAGCAACCCCTCCATGTCGACGTCCTTCTCGTAAGGAGTGCCGCCGCTCACCGGCATCTCGTACGTCCTGGGCAATAACACAATTTAGTTATCAATTTAAAAAAAATGTGGTAGGCTGCTATCGAGTGTAGTGTTATACGAAATATGAAGATACCTGTTCGGGAGTGGATTTCCTGCAGCGTCGTTTAGTTTGAGGAAAGCCCAACCGCAGCTCAGGTCGCCTCGCTCGCCTGTGGACTAAAACAAAGCACAGAGCGAGCGCCTTCAAACGACTGCTCGGCTCAGCGCCTTTGATTTACGCTCTTGTGTTTTTGTCATTACGTTGCGGATGAAGGTGACGCCGAGCTCAAAGAGGATCCCGAGATCGGGGCTGTCGCCGTCGCAGCGCAGGAAGCAGTCTCCGTCCAGGAGGGTAGGCAGGATGCCGGTGGTCTGCGACAAACATGGGGTTAGTCGAATGTGAAGTTGCTTAATATCTGTGTGTGTTGGATACCCGTGGAGAGAAAAGCCAGGTCTTGGGGCTCTTGGGGTTGTAGGTGGCCCTCACTGTGTGGATGTTACTCAGCACCTGGAGTGTAACAAAAGCAGCATTTAAAATTTCCAGAGGACTTAACTGATTGATAAAATATCATAATAATGAATAGAATATCTTCGACAAACCCGAGTGCCATCAAAGGCGCAGAGTCGGATGTGTCTGCTAAGGACCTGGACGCCGACCCCGGGTGTGGGGATCCTCTTGCAGCTCCACAGGGTGAAGCAAACGCACGTTCGAGGGTGTCGTGGGCGCACCTGCGTGGCGGGAGGAAACCCGAGAGTGACAGCGGCTCCACGTTACTCGTATAAATACACAGGCAGAAAATGGTCTGATAGTTTCTCACCCTGCCAGTGTCAGGATCCAAGAAGAGGTCGCTGAAGGAGAGCTGTGATTGGCTGAGCTGTGGTTGCATCAAATGACTTCCTCTGTATTTGGCGCCTAAAACACAATAATCACGTCAATACTCAACGATGTACTTTCGATCTTGATTAGCGGCTAGTTTAGAAGTTTTGTTGAACCAGATGACACCAACCTTCGTCTGTCAGCAGTTTACTGAGAGTGGAGGGCCTGAACCCGGAGGGGATGGCGCCCATTGCGGAGAGGACATCGGTAGCGTCAATCTGTCAGGAGAATCATGCAGGAATTAAAACGAATGTTTTGAGTGGGCGGTCATAAATGATTTCTTGTACCTCGGTTAGAGCCTTTCGTAAAGTGGACCAGTTGGCGTGAGGAGTGCGGCTGTGGAAGAGCAAGTCTGTTTTCGATGAATGAATAAACAGATGACTTCACAAGGGGAAGAAAACCAAATCACATCAAACCTCTGCTCCTCCTCTTCTTCTTCGTTTTCCTGCTCTTCTGAGTCCTCTCCCTCCTCCTCAGCCTCGTCGGACTCTTCATCTTCTTCCTCCTCCTTGTCGTCGTCGTCGTCACCGAGGACAGAACCGATCTGAATAGAAGAAAAGGGTTTTGATACTGTTGCTCTACTATTGTTGGATTATGCAGCTGTGCCTAATATTTTGAATGGCGAGCCTGGACCTTGAGGTACGTTCTCGGCACCACTCCTCTGTCGCCTTTGGCATTCTCGGCCAGCCACCAGCCATCACTTGTCTTCTTGAGGATTTTCAACGTGTCGCCCCGCTGAAGCAACGTAGAAACAGTATTGTTAAATTGGTGAATTTGCTATAATGTTCCAGTTTGGAACCAGTTTCAAACCTCTATATAAACACATCACCTCAACTGTCAAATCTCCTTCCTGGTCCCCCTTGAAATCACTAAGCGCCGTGTAGACGCAAGGCTCCGACTGCGGGGGTGCGGTCGACGCCTGATTCTCATTTTTGGGGCTGTCCCCCTTATCGGCGGTGTCTTCGTCACTGTCCTCCTCGTCACTTTCTTCAGTTCCGTCCTCGCCATCTTCATTCTGGGCTTCACTGCGAATGAAAAGGCGTTTTTTTTTGTTTTTGCGAGAATGGCCTTTGGAAATTATACCATGAAAGCTATGGACCTTGTTGATGGCTCCGTGCTTGGTCCCGGTGGCGAGAGCTCCACGGAGAGATTGTTCAGCTGCTCCAGGACGTTGTGCAGTCGTCCTTGCTCGTCTCGTTTTCTCTGGTCGTAGTTGCCCACAGGAGCAATCTCATCGGCCTACAACGTACACCGCTACCTGTAAATGTCTTGCAACAAAGTAACCTGAAGACACTTCATAAAAATGTCACCTTGGTCAGTTTTGTCAGATGTTTCAGTGTTTTCTCTGCAGATATCTGAAGGTCTTGGCATCTTTAAAAGTGGACACTTTTAGACACAAAACACAAATTTAAATGTTGAATAGTTCTAAAAGGATGAGAAGTTCACCTTCTAAAGGACTCCTCTTTGGTTTCCACCTCACCCTTAACATCTTTCAACAGACTCTCCAGCTGGGAACAAAGAATACAAGTGAATCATTTATACATGGCACTAAAATGTGTCATTTAAACAACTCTGACAAAATATGGGCAACACTTAGCTTTTAAAATGTCTGCGATTGCATTATTGCCAAAATATTCTCCTGAAGTGTAGCGAAAGCTAAAGCTAGCTGGTGACTGACGTGTTTAGGAACACCCCCCTCGAGTTTAACGTCATAAAAGTCTGCGTTTTCGATGACAAACCTTTCCCCTCATGTCGTCCACCTCTCTGTGGACCACCTGCAGGGGCCCCTTTCCCTTGGATGGCATTTAATCGTCTTTTTTAGCGACCATAATTTTAATTTCTGTGCATGCCGGCTAGCGGCTAGTGACGCCGTGCGGCCATTGGTCAGCTGGTCGCTTAGCAACGAGGGTCTACTTCCGGGCAGTGTCGCTTCATATTCAAAACAAAATTTTAACTGTTCGACCACTTTCACCAGTCTACGGTTACTTTTGGCGTGCAAAGGTAAACCTAATGTCACCTTAGTTAAAAAAAATAAAAATAAATTAGCTTTGTGTAACTACTCCGATGACCTTCACCAGGCGTATCGCGCTTGTTGTGAAACGCGTTGCCTTCTAGAACAGCTCGTTATCTTTAAACGTTCTAAACTCAGCACAATATATAATTAAAATAATTTTAATCCAAACTTTGTGCATTAATTTTTCAAGTCAGTTTACGTAGTTTAGTATGTTCTGCACATTCAACAACACTCATCTACTACTATCCCGTGAGAACGGATCTATGTTAGTTAGAATCCCCACGCGTTTTTTAGACAATGAACGCAACAAACACATGTTCCTTTCTTCTGCATAGCATTATGTCATTCCGGTGTCATGGCGGCTCCCGTGGCCCTCGTCCAAGGTGCAAGCCGGGGTCTGGGTCTGCAGTTTTGCAAATACATTTTAAAAGACAAACCCCCAGCGAGTGTCATAGCAACGTGTCGGAACCCGGACGGGGCCACGGAACTGCAGGGGCTGGTCGGACAACACCCGAACCGGCTGACGGTGCTTCAGCTGGACGTGAATCGCGAGGAGGACATCCGCAAGGCAGCTGAGCGGGTGAAGAAAAGCTTTGGTCGGCTTGATTTGATGGTCAACTCGTCCGCTCTGCTTCACCCCTCCGGGAAAGGAGAGACAAGCCTGAGGGATGTTTCTGCACAGGTATGCCATTCACTTGTAAAAAGAAGCACCAAACTCCAGTTTTTATTTAACTTGCTCATGAAGAAGTGCTTCCATCAAACTTCGAATTATCCCCCACTTCACATGTCACTCCTCAAACTATGTTCTGCGATCAGCATGTTTATTTTCACTCCTGGTTTTCTCTTTTCAGGGCATCATCGCCACCTTGACCACAAACACGGTGGGTCCGCTTGTGATGGCCAAGTACTTTGCTCCACTCCTGCAGAAGGGCGGAGGTGGCTTCGGTCAACAACCAACAGACCAGGCTAAGCGGCACAGCGGCATTATCGTCAACGTCACAGCCAAAGTCGGCTCCATTGGCGACAACGGTAACATATAAGAACCATTACATGTTCTACAATATGTTTGAATACACGTGATATATATATTTTTTAACCTGAAGGTCTTGGCGGCTGGTACAGCTACAGAATGTCTAAAGCGGCTCTAAACATGGCCACAAAAAATCTTTCCATTGAGCTGGGCCGGAGTCGACCCAAGGTAATTTAATCTTATTTGCATTTATACATCAGTAAAATACCAGTGGCCTACCAAATGATGCTGTATCCTACCCCCCAGGTGGTATGTGTTTCCTTGCATCCAGGAACATTGGACACCGACTTGTCTAAACCGTATCACAGGAACGTTCCCGAAGGGAAACTTTTCAGCACGGAACGCTCTGTGGAGTACCTGATGGGCATCATAGAAGCACTGGATGTGGAAAAGACAGGTAAGGCCTACAGCTGGGATGGAACTCAACTGCCCTGGTAGCAAAAAGAAGGAAGAACAAGAACTCTTCATATATTAATCTAAGTAATGGGATTGTCAATATTCATTTGAGCAAGACATTATGGTGTGATGTGATTTTCATATATCTAATGTAAAGTTGTGCTCTTGAATTTAGATTTGGATAAATTTGAGAAATATTGGCAAATGACCACTCTCTTTATTTCATCAAATTCTGCAAACTAATGATGTTAAACTAAATGTTATTGTGCATTATTTCCCTTTTATATTTTTACAGATGCTTTTTATACTATTTTATCAGTAGCCTTATTTTTCAACTGGTTATTGCTCACTTTTTTCCAATATATTACAGTACAGTAGGAGCTGTCCTATGTGTCTTACTCCAACCCACCGCCAGATGGTGCAAAGGTACCGTGTGAAGAATTGAGCTGCTACTAAAACATGCAAAAACGCAGGCAAAAAAAGAATTTCTATCTTTCCCGTCATCATGAACTGCTGCGTTTGCACGACACACCTGCAAAAATCACAGATCGTCTTATTTGTTTTTAAAACATTCAAATACTTTGTCACGGTAGCTTATGAGCTGTCATTTTATCTCTTAATCCGCGCGTCTTTTCTGCAATTGTACTTTGCATTTTTGCGTTGAGGCGATCGATATGTAATTATGCTGTGGCGTGCAATAAAAGCAACATGTCGTGACTGTGTTGACAGCCGGCTTTGTGCACATCAGTCGTCAGTCCGGTATGTGGAGGGGAGGGGAGGGGAGGGGAGGGGAGGGGGAGCATTCCACGCTGCACAAGGGAATGACAGCGGGTCTTTATAAATAAAGACCCCCCCACACACCCCCAGCTGCACACTCCCTGTCTGCTTGCTTGCGTGGGCAAACACACCCCCCGCTTAAAAAGTGGGCGAGGGGAGGAAGAGTGGACTCATTTGTACGTTTTGACACGGTTGGAAGAAAGAACCGGTCCAAGGAGGTTAACGGGTTTCTTCCGCGGCTTCGCTCGGTGACGTCGAAGACGACGCGGAGTCGTTCGGTCCGTCGCCCGCTTTTCGACGCGCTCGTGAATATAGGGAAATGACCGCGAGTGACCTCGAAGCGACTGCTGTGTTGTTTTCAAACGATTAGCACGTTTTATCTTAAAACAATAACATGCACCCGTGATAAAGGTTTTGACCTGTAGGAGGGGTTCGGTTGGGTTCATTTGAGAGGACGGAACGGCTGTCACTACGGGGCTGGCTAAGGCTAATTTAGATCCCGTGTTAGCTTCGCCGCCATTCAATTGCTTAGCCGAAGCTAAGCTAATTTAGCACTTGCGCCTAGCTTCCCGGCATCCGTAGATGCTTTTGCGAAACTAAGCCAGTTTCTCCGGTTTTTAGCGATTCTCTTCCCCCTTGTAAGAGGCTAGACAGGGGTAGCTATCGTTGCTGCTATGGATAAAGCAAAATCAGTGAAGGACAAAAAGGGGGCGTCGGGACCTTTTTGCGTCAGCAACGGCCCGAGTCAGAGGAGCTACAACGGGCACATCAACGGCTGCGGCAGCGGCGGGCTCGCATTGCCCAACAGCAGCAGCAGCAGCGGCCAGTATGACAACAATCGCATGCACCGAGGGGAGAATGTGGAGTGCAACGGCTCGCCGGCCAAGAAGAGCAGGCTACGGAGAAAGACCGAGTCGATGAGGCGGCACAGACCCCGTAAGTATGGGAGGAAATGTTTGGTGCATGAATTCATGATGTTTACACATCAATGAAACATCGTTTGTTTATCTGTTTGTTTTTAGTCATTTTAAGTTCATTTGAAAAAAATCTGAATCACATTTATTTTATACACGCTGTGGTTAAATATTTACAGTTTTCTCCATTTCGTTTATTGACGGGCGATGTCGCCTTTTCGGCTTTTATATACTTCGGCTGCGTTAGCCGCGTTCTGATTGGTCGACAGCCGGCGGTGGAAAAGCTCCTGATAAGTGGGCTTGGCTTGAGACGGCCAATCAGCGCTCGACTCTTGTCTCCAGGCTGGCGTATGAATGGGACAAGACCCCGCCCCCTTTATTTACTCAGGGCAATGTGAGTGAAAAATCACCCAGCTAAAAACTTTGTGAGGGTTTTATCAGTGCAGGATATTGAAAACTGTCAGAGTGAGCATCACACTGGGATGCTTTGCAGTTTTGGTAATCATACGTGACAGTTCTTTTTTTTAATCTTAATTTGGTGAGCTGATATTTTGCCTTATTATGAAGCTGAGAGATCAAAAGAAACCTGGTGAGTGTTAATTTCTAATATTTCCACCCATTTTTTATTGCATCTGCGCTAGGTATTTCTCACCTTTTTAATATTTAACCCACCTAATAACTTTACAGGGTTTAAAGTCTCCTCGGTATGACGCTGCACATATCTTCGAGATGAACAGAGGACAGTTTGTCGTAACAAAACCAGTCGTTATTGTTCAGCCGGCAGAGATTAGCTGCACGTTTAGGGACTTGGTGATAACTGTAGACTGTCAACATTCCTAACTTAAAGGGGGTGGAGAACGTGGGGTGTGTGTGCATCACTTTTTTGTGTTTCCACTCTCAAGGAAACTCCAGTTACGTTGTGTCTTTTTCAGATATAGGTATATTACCCCTGATCCCCAATTTATTTCCTGTGAAAAGTATTTGATATCCAAGCGGGTTTTTAAACTTCGTCAAACTGAGGTAGAAATGTATTGGTATTGTACTGAAAAAAAATGTCAGCAGGCTATCACTTCATCTGTTTGATGTTTTGAAGTTCACATAAAGATTTGCCAAGCCAATTTCATCGATAGTAAGTGTAATAATAATGTGAATAAGAAATGAGAAAGCATGGGCATTCTGTTGCCGCTTAATAAACGATGCAGAAGACCAGAGCAATCCCAATGTATACAAAATGGACTTCCTGGTGATAAATGATGGTTTCAACAAGATTAGCGATGGGTGTGCATTACGGCAAGCTGTGATCAGCCGGCAAACATGTCACTCTTTCGTAATAATGGTTGCGGGGCCCCGCTTGCACACCCACCTCCTTTTTTATGCTCATGTTATCTTTGGATGAAGGCCAGTCAGCCGTCCCGATGAACCCGAATGCCACTCAGATCCTTTGGGCGGCAATGTGTGTCCCCTCGAGCGTGTGATTTTTAACCCCGTTTGTTTCCTGCTCCACATTTAAGTACAAAAGCCCTTTATTTGATCTCACAGCATCAGCCTTAGGCTATGTTTAAATGGCTCAGTATGAAAGAGGAAACTTTATTCTTTTGACCTTTTCTGAAAAGTCTGTAAAATGACACCGGAAAATGGCTATCCACACAAACCAGCAAAATAAAGACTCACACGGATGTAATATGCATGCCAGGCCAGTAGGTGGTAGTGTCAATATTTATGGATGATGCAAATCAACCGCAATGAAATATTAAATGAAAAATAATTTGGAGAACAGAACCTTAAATTGGTTTTAGTTGTCTTAGACTACTACCAAATTTGACAGTCAACTGCATTGTTTCATGAGTCAAATAGAACCTTGCAAAAATTAATACAAAATTTTGCAGCTTCTGTTTGCGCTTCCTAAATATGCAGTAAGTGCAAATGTTGAATGTCGGCTTCACCCTCGGGTCACGTTGGAACATTCAAGAAGTGGATGAATAATTTCAGTTGGTTTGGGGAAAAAGGTGTGTCTGTTCAAAGTTCCAACAGTAAAAAAAAAATTGCTTCATAAAGTTAAATGTCAACCAAGCCCGAATCTAAATGTGATGAATGCTAAATTTTATGTACGTCACTTTAATCAAACTTCTTTGGTTTTCTTATCACATGAGTCAAGTGAAAGATAAGCGTAAAGGTTAGCTAGCTAGTTAATTAAAAAGTACAGACAAAAAAACACATTCATGCCAAGAGGCTGATCAGTAAGCATTGATATAATATGAATCACTTGAGTACTGCTTGTACAGATACACACACACACACACACAGTCCTTTTAACAACATGGACGTAAGTGTCGCCCATTCCCGAATCTTCTCCCTTGTCATGTTGACCCTTGGATTGATGACAAAGCGTGCGTGCAGGTGATAAGCGTGATAAATCCGTTTTTGGTTGTTCTTCAAACAAGTTATATTGTGGATTTAGCTGCTTGATTAACTCAATCATAAGCAAGCAACACTGCGGGATTTCAAAGTCAACAATAAAAATGTCTATTGAAGATTTATTGAATGGAAGATAAAAAGTTGAGCAAAGAAAGTCATTTAAGTTTAGTGTTGGATGCTGTTGTGTTATTTAGGGGGGGCTCATGTTTACAGACCGTTTATCAGGTCAGTGGGTGAGGGGGCAGTCGGACAAGAGTCGAGGTGACCCCGGCCGGGTTTAGAAACGGAACACGGCTCATCCAGTGGCGGCGTCACGAGCAGCAGGTGTGTGACAAGGTGGAAAAAACATCTCCTGACTGCTCTGTTTCCGTTATGGTGATCATATGGAAAGGGAGTTTCCAGGAACTTTTTCAAATTAACACCTGTAGTTCCCGAAACCCCAAAAAGTTTCCGTTGGGCCAATATTGACATGAATCAAGTTGATGAGTCAATTAGACCTGTTCAGAACTGCAAGTTTCTGGTCCTACTCTTTCATCATTTTGTTTTCTGGGTTCATGAACGAAACATTAAATTAGACAGCATAAAAATATGAATAAGAGAGAAGCGTAAAATCAACTTGGAGGTGGAGACGAAAAAAGGAGGATGATTGATGGCTAGATGAAGGTGTCTGTCTCCATGCCAATGTTCTCGCCAACCGGACGAGCAAGTTACCCACCGTCACCTCCCAGTGTTATACGACGACAATATGTTACACGATCTCCTGTTGTTATGGCGGAGCTCCAAAACAAATGACGCATCCTCCTTTTGTCTCCCGGTAGCGTTCCCATGGTTCGGGATGGACATCGGCGGCACGCTGGTCAAGATGGTCTATTTTGAGCCGGTGGACATCACAGCGGAAGAAGAGCAGGAGGAGGTGGAGAACCTCAAGTCCATCCGCAAATACCTTACCTCAAACGTGGCCTATGGTAAAAAAAAAAAAAAAATAATGACTTGACAAGCTAACAGAAATTAGCATAAACGACGTCCCCTCTTCCAGGCAAGACGGGCGTGCGTGACGTCCACCTGGAGTTGCGCAACCTAACCATGTGCGGCCGCACGGGCAACCTGCACTTCATCCGCTTCCCCACGCAGGCCATGCCGCTCTTCATCCAGATGGGCCGCGACAAGAACTTTTCCAGTCTCCACACCACGCTCTGCGCCACCGGCGGCGGCGCCTACAAGTTTGAGGAGGACTTCCGCTCCGTGAGTGTTACCTCACACACACACATACTTCCATGTCCTCACATTGAAACGTGTTGCCCAGATGGCCAACCTGGAGCTACTGAAGCTGGACGAGCTTGACTGCCTGATCCGCGGGCTGCTGTTCATGGATCGGGTGGGCTTCAACGGTCACCCGGAGTGCTACTACTTCCACAACCCCTCGGACACGGAGAGCTGCGTCAAGCAGCAGTGCACGCTGGACAACCCTTTCCCCATGCTGCTGGTCAACATCGGTTCCGGCGTCTCCATCCTGGCCGTCTACTCCGAGGACGACTACAAGCGTGTCACCGGGACCAGGTCAGTGCATTTGATGGCTTTATGAGGGACAACTACACAAATGAGATGGGATATGCTCTGATTTTGTCTTAGAAAGCTTCAATGCACTGATTCTCAAAGTGTGGGGCTCCCCCTGGTGGCGCTTCAAAGTATTACTTAAGTAAAAATAAATAATTGAAAGTGTAATCCTACATTTTAGGACGATTAAAATGTTTTATGCGCTGCCAAGAAAATACCTTTTTGGCTTAATGTCTATTTTTGATATAAAATTAATTCTATGATTATGATGTAGTATTGCCAATACGGTATTTTGTATTATATAATAAAGATTTGGTAAGAACACCTCAAAATGGCTTTTGAGATTAAAAAAGATAATGTATCCCCTTAACTGTCAAATGAGTGACCGCTAAAGCGCTTTGTCACCAAGAAAACATGATAAAGGTGAACACAGTTAACATATTTTGGCCACTCATCTTTATGTAACATCTCCTTGCATTATGCAACAAATAAGATAAGATGAAAGAAGTCACTTTACTAGTTAAAGTAGTTGATATTGGTCCCTGTCAACACATTATTTTCTCACTCATTAGTGTAATTGAATTAATTGTCATAATTTTGGTTAGACACATCCCTACTGACACAAAAGAAAAAAACACCTTCCGGTAGTTATTTGCGGTTTTCACTAAGGTGAAGTGAGGTGAACTTTATTTGGACTCATTTAAATTTTGATTTGAAGGTACTTACATGACATTAATATTTTTTTTTCCCCCCCGTTCTAATTTTTTTTTGCCTTCATCACTCTCTGGTGATGTGTTTGGATTGTTGTATAATGTTGTTTTTTTGTTTGCAATATCTAGTTTGAATTATAATCCCTGCCGGATACTAATATTTCCATTTCTTTTTGAGTTTTATTTTTTCCATATACTTTAAATGACAGTAATATTAGTAATTGTAAATCTATTTTATTGATATAAACTGTGTCTTCCCCCCCACCCCCCAGTCTGGGAGGTGGTACATTCCTCGGCCTTTGCTGCCTGCTGACGGGCTGCGAGACGTTTGAGGAAGCTCTGGAGATGGCGAGCAAGGGCGACTCCACCAACGTGGACAAGTTGGTCAAGGACATCTACGGCGGCGACTACGAGCGCTTTGGCTTGCAGGGCTCGGCTGTGGCGTCCAGGTGAGTTGAGTGCGACCACAGAAAACATGCGGGACGAGCGAAGCACTTTCCAATCTCGATATATTAATTAGGAAGCTAATTCTGCAAAATCTGCAACTCATTTCATCCTACACTCTTAAGCACCAAGCAAACTCAATTCATATTGAGCAAGATTACAAATGGAAATGCAAATTTCTTAAGACTTTAAGGTAGTTACAAACGCAACTCAGACCTTTTGCTTGTTAATCTGCATTCAGCTCAGATCAAAGGTAAAGCAAAAGTTTGACCAAAAGCAGTCGTTTTTATCTCCCGCCGTTATCTGTTATCGTGTCAAAAACAACACACGCCATCACACGGAATATGATTTTCTTCAGTTTCGGTCACATGATGGGCAAAGAGAAGCGCGACACCATCAGCAAGGAAGACCTGGCGCGGGCCACGTTGGTCACCATCACCAATAACATCGGCTCCATCGCGCGCATGTGCGCCGTCAATGAGGTAATTGTGGGGAAATTCACAACAATGAATCTTCCGAATGCACGACTTGTGACTTTCTGCGCTCGGTGAGCTTCTTTACAGTGTTGTCTTGTGGCAATGGCGATCAAGCAGCATTGTACAGGGCTATCACGGCACGCAGAGCCGCAGCAAACAAATCGTACCATTGGTACAGTTGTTGAATTTTCACCTGTTTTCAAATTGCTTTTAGAGATCCATCAATTTTCTTTAGTGCGAGATTCCATGGAGTATTTTTTTCCCCAAACCGCAAATATCTAAATACTCAACGCTAATTCTAATAAATATTTCAAATATGCAATTTTCATTTCCTTTAGGACGTGTCCTCTTTAGGGTTGTGGGTAAACTGGACTCTATTCCAGCTGACTTTATAATATTATATAGATTTAAAAGTCAATACCTAGTAAAACAGTGAGTGACTTGTGTCCAAAATATTGTAGAAATCTTTAGAATTTGGTCCAATTTTGCCCTGATGTGCTCCTCATTCCTCAATCTGCTCGTGAATTAGCTCACCCACACCACCATGTGGCGAGGAAGTGGCATTGACACATGTACTATATATATATATACACATATAAAATGCATCAAACTTTTATTATTGCTTTGATAGTAACAAGAATTTTTTTCTTAACCTGACAGAAAATCGAGCGTGTGGTGTTTGTGGGCAACTTCCTACGTATCAACACGGTGTCCACCAAACTGTTGGCCTACGCTATGGACTTCTGGTCCAAAGGACAGCTGCGAGCGCTCTTCCTCGAGCACGAGGTAAGAAGTCACATTTTAACGACGTTAACTCTTATATAAGTACGACATTCCAAAACATGTTGAAACATAACACAAGACACCCATAAAACACAAAACTTGTTAGCTAACAAATGAACCAAAACACATTTGGGCGGTTTCCCTCAGGGTTACTTCGGAGCCGTCGGTGCGTTGATGGAGCTTCTCAAGACACCCGAAGACCCATGAGTGGCCTCTCGCCCTCCAATGCTGTGATGTCATCAACTCTGGAAAAGCTGCGAACGCCGCAGAGGCTGCTAAAGGAATTACTACAAGACACGAGGAGAAAGCAAGAGGAACTGGGGAAAAGCCATCGGGTGATCGCATGTACATAGCCTTCAAAGCGTAGAGGTTGTAATCACTAATTTATGCTAATTGACTTCTTGCCTGAATTTTTGCTGATGAGCTACTGTAGCATCTGCCCCCCTGAAGAGGGAGCGTCTATTTATGATAAGAGGAACTCAAACAGAGGATTAGCCAACATGTGGCTAAGATCATGCAAAGGTTGTGGTCAAATAGGAATGTCATTGCCTAAGGCCTTTTTGCTTTTTCTTTCGCTTTTGTGTGGACCAACCTTATGTCTTCTTCCGAGCTACGCTTCAGGTAGCATCTCTTCCGCATGTCTTCGCCTTGTTTCTCGCCACCCACTCGGACCAAGACATAGATGTCCATGTCCTAATATTTATAGACCTGTCGCCAAACCAATGTCCAGCAGTTCACAAAACGGTCAAGCCAACGAGAATGGGAACACGAGCAGGAAGTAGAAAGCCCGCCAAAGTAAATCATAGTAACCATGGCCTTCTGCATCCATGCTAAAAGTGCAGCTAACCATTGAGCAGCTCACACAAATTGCTAACCGAGTAGCTAAAGGTTTGGTCAGTCATCCTGTTAAAGCGACTGCAATGGGAACAAAACCTGGAAGTCAACAACACTAAACATGGCCTTCAGTGTCCACTTGACCCGAAATGCTAAAAGTGGACCATCTCAAGCTCCTCTGCCACTTTTTACGCCTTCTTGTCACGGTTCTTTGTGCTATCTACCCTTTTGTTAAATACTGTTGAAATATTATCACTGACCCTCTTTTTAGAATTTTTAATTAGCTCTAGAATTTTATCAAATGGTTTCCCTCCCAGGTGGTTGATTTGGTCAGGTCTGAATCCAGGAAATGAACCGTTTTGCGGAACTCCGCTAAAGAAATAACTCATCAACCATTTTCCTTACACCTTCTGTCTTCTCTGTGCCATCTCATCCAGTCAAATACTTCTGTAATATCTCTTGACAACATATTCTAGCGTAAATTTTTAGCGTTTGCGTTTAGCATTAGCACTTATATTTGTTTTCATCAAACTGTAGTTCTTACCCCCACTGGTATAGTTCATTGGTTTTGTAAGAATCTTATTATGAGCCAAAATTTTGTAATAATGACAGCGGTAGTTAGCATTAGCATAGCATCTTTGGCAGGTCAAGACGTACCCTTAAAAATGCACCCGGCTAACTTGACGGTACTCCACGGCCTTGCTTGATTATCCAATTTCAGTTTGTTAGCGCTAGTGGAACGTCTCAAAGGTTTCACACCTGTTAACCATCAGCCAGAAACTGATAAAAAAAAGAACTAACCAACAGATTCTCTTAACTGCTTTTTAATCTTTTTTTGGTGGTACTGGTTGCCTTGGTGGCGCTCGAGCGTGTCCTCGAACCCCGACCCCTGTTTGCATCCATGCCTTCATGTTGTAACCTCATACGTTTTCACTTCAGTGTCTTTTGCTGTTGCACACAAAGAGTCCTCAAAACCGTTTGTAGCAGAGCCGTAACAGACGACGATCTTTACAAACGTTGGCAACCTAACCTTTTTACGCATCTGTTACGGCTCTGACGCTAACTCCGACGTGTACGCAATCGTTGTCGGGCGGTAACAATTGCTATCAAGACGGTGTGAGAAGTGAGTCAGGTCTTCCCACCCCAGTCCCACCGCCTTCCCGGCCTTACGCAATCTCGCCTTTGTTACGGCTCTGATACTACCTCCAAAGCCGGAATATTGCCGAATAGATTTTTTTCCCCTCATTCCATGTCAGTGCTGTAAGCCCCACTCTTGTTACGCAGCGGTACTAAAATTTGAAAAACCTCAACATTCAGCGGATACTGTACATACAACTGGATTGTTTTATTGGATTATTCTCGTTATTAATATTTAATTGTTTGTTTGTTTTCATGTTGGTTTACAAGTTCTGTAAAAACTGCGAGCATGTGGTGCATCTGAACCACAAAATGTCTTCCCAGGCGGACATTTTGTGGTTAAAAACACCAAGTACACTACAGATTATTTATGGTTAATATATAACGTAAAACTCACAGGGTTTTTCCGAGCTCAAATTGAGGCTGAGGTGGTCCCACTCTGATCAAGTATTTACATTTATTTTTAATAATTAGTTTTCATGATGTCAGTGCCCCAAATTAGCAGATGGACACCTCAAAATTTTGTGCTGGAAAAATCCTGCAATTTAAGGTACAAATTATACAATCTCTTGATGATTTAATGTTAAATAATAACGCTAACAAATTATTTAATTAATTTTTGGTGTTTCTTTTCCTATCAAACCTTAAGATCTGTGATTATTTGTGTTAGCAACAATGCTAACTCAAAACAGTGCTGGGACCATGCCTATATTACAAAAATAACTTTTGCCCATGCGCTACTTGGCTATGCAGTTAGCATCCTAATATATGGAAGCAGTCTGAGCATTTATTTGATAAACTTGATATCCATTTAAGGTCCATGTACTTTGACCTTTGCTAAAAAATGGCCAGTTGGATATGCAAACCTGACAGTAAAAAGAGAGAACTCCTCCTCCTTTTGTCTGGTCCTGCTGATTTTTAATTGTTTGCTATTTGAGGCGTTTTTTTTTTTTAACCCATTTAACACCAGTTAGAGTGGACAAATGTTTCACGATGAGCACTTTGTATCTGGGTCGACCTCGCTTGTTGTGACTTTATTGCCTCTTGCACAACTTGAGAAAGATTTTACTTTTTTTTTTTTTTTTTTTTTCCTTGTTGGTTGTCATAAGAACATCCTGTTGACCAGTCCAAGCCTTTAAACTAGTGATACTGAGGAGAAAAGGTTCATTTAAATGATTGTCTGAAATGCTTGACATGTTTAATTTGTTGTGTATGTGTATATATAGACAAAAGATTTTTTTTTTTTTGTAAATATGAATAATAATGATCTATCCGACACCAGCAATTTTTCTCTCATTTTAACTAGGCAAGCTTTCACATACATCGTCTGTATTGTAATACAAGTGATAGAGACACTAATTGACAATAGTGAAAAAAAATGAGCGATACGAGCAGTGTCTCTGGAAGTATGACAATATCCTACGATTATTTCAACGATACAAATCGGTATCACGATACATAATTTATATGATTGGGTGGGGAAAAAAAGAGTATAATAAGTCAATAGGAGTTACAAGGGAAAATGCACGATATTTTTATTCACTGTTCAAATTGTGTCAAATACGGTGATTGCACGAGAAATTCATCGTAAGAAAACTACATAAGATTGATTGTATATATATGGATCCATATAAAAATACCAATGTGATATAATGGAAGAAAACTAATTACTAAAAATGAAATCTTATCATTACAACTAACGAAAACAATTTTGTGGCAGTAAAATTAGTAGTTTCACGACACAGCTCCGCACAAATTCAATTTGAGCATTTCTTTTGGGTAATGTAAATTTGACATGCTTGTGAAAGCTGCCGCTGGTTGTTTCGTCATTTCTTCTGCTTTTAACACAAAAAAAGAAAGAAAGAAAGAAACTATGCTATGTGCAATGCGTATGTAATGGTGTGAATAACACTTTTTCTCAAAAGGAATAAAAGTGAAACTGGATGAATTCTTCTCAATGTTTATTCACCCATTGTGGCCTTTCCAATACCAACCATATTTTGTTCTTTATTCATTTTTTTTTCAACAATAATTTTAGCAAGCTAACTTTTTTCTTTGTTTGAAACATGTGTAGCAACTTATAGAGTAGGAGTCAAAGTTAAGGTCTGATAAAACGGCTAAGCTAATGACAACGCACACAGTATAATGGGGTGTTGTGCAGAATGTAGGGATTCTCCTCCCACTTTCTCACTGACACACACACACACACACACACAGATATATGTTGTTTGCTCAGCTCCAAGTGTTGCAGAACACCGCGGTGTGGCAGCAGGCCCAGCCAGACTGCACTCCTCAAGGTCTCTGGAGGTGTGATGCCGGGAAATTGTAAGTTAAAAACCAGCTATTGTTATTCATATAAAGTTTTTATTATTATTATTGTTAAGTGTGTTTTTTTTCCAAGGCTAATTTGAACACTTTGCAAACTTTTTGCAAAAGTAATGCTCACTTTTTTGCTGTGTTGTAATACTGTGAGGTGTTACACATTTGCCAGGATTGCTTTTTTTTAACCAACACTTGCTAATCAGCAAGTGTTCTTTCCACAGCTTTCTTGGTAACTAATTCATTATTTTGCACCTAGGAGCTAAATTTATATTCGCTTTCTGGTTCTCTTTCAGTATGTAACAAAATCCTAGCTTCAAGTCGAATAAGTTTGTTATTTTTTCCCCCTAGACAATTTCTTTTAAGTTTTTCCTTGTCCCCCTGTGGGACAAGATCAGGAGAAGTTAATATTTGCCAATTGTGGTCTTCAGACTGCTGTGCTAAATAATTTCATTTAATTTTGATAATGGGATTCAGTATATATTTAGTATTTAGATTTAGCAAGATTTATTACCAGGTTGACTTTGGGTAACTAGATTTCTTGGCTTTAAATTGGTAGCTATATTGTATGTTGCTTTATATATCTTGGCTGGCTAGATTGAAATTAGTATCTTGAAAGTTATGCTACAGCTAGTTGGCAAATTAACTAACTAGCTTGGATTAAAATTATTCATTTCATTCACATGGGAGCTAGTTTTAGGTATGTAAAATACAGATCGCTGGTTAGATTTACATTAGAACGAAGAACGTTTTCTTATTAGTTTCATCTTATTTACCCGTTTGATGCATATAAAAAAGTTTCAATGACCCAAGCCTGAAATGAAAGAAAGTCAGCCATTTTGTTTTTCATAAATGGTCAGGGATTGTACCTCACAAACATGCCACTGTCAGAAAATATATCTAGACATATGGTCAAGTGCAAATTGCCAAACTTTTGTTTCCCACATCATCTAATCTGGGCAGATCATTGTCTCAAAAGAAGTCCTTGTGTGTGTCAGTGTAAGCAGCCTCCACGCCAGCTGTGCTCTATTTGCGTTGCGGCCTTTCAGAAGAACTCACATCACGCATGAGCTCCAAGAATCCACAACAACACACGTGCACGCGTGACAACTCAACATAAAAGCAAGCATGTTGGAAAAGGATTTAATGCTGTGATGAAAGCGTTAGCTACAGTGGAAGGGTCAAAGTTCACCTTTATTTTTTTTGCTTTGTCATCTTTGGCCTCAAAATGTTACCAATGCAATAAAGTTCAAACTTGTGTCGATTGACAGAAGTGCTGGACAAATTCTGCAGACGTTGTACTTCATCTTTAAAAAGAAGCACCAAAAATTATCAAATGTACTTTATGGGGAAAGCCAAGTCAGATAAATTGTGAGACAAGCTACCAATTCAAAGCTAATAAAAAAGCTAGTTAGCTACCAAGCGGAAGCTAGCTTAGCTTTTAATGTAAATATAGCTAGCTAAAAGATATGTTAATTTAGCTGATGAAGAAAAAAGCACTATAATAATAATAAGAAATTCCATCAAATTAGTTATGTGGTTGCCTGTTTCTGTAACTTTACCTCCTAAGTGTCAAATTTCCTCATAAAAAAAGACTGAGTGTGCACTTGTTTTTCAGATAAAAATAGACAGCTGCACAAATTCGTGGAAAGGGCGTCAAACTTCAAAGTATTGATACTGTATTGTTTGTGTGGGTCAGTGATAAACCATAATCTCGACCAGTCTTGCTAGCCGCTAGGTTGTTGCATAAGTCTCTCGCCGTATCGCTTGCTAGTCCTTTATGCTTTTATCCTTTTATTATGTCAGCTTTATTTTTGCTTTTATCTTTTTTTTATGAATTTGTCATATATGTCGTTGTCATATAAGCCGTACTCTGTTGAAACTTGATAAAGACTTCCATGTCATGTTTGGTTTAGTTCCAAATCCTGCCCAATATGTGACACTTGGATGAATAAACTCAATGCAAAATGAAGCTAATTCATTAACCACTGGAATGTTTGTGTGTATGTGTGTCAGAGAAGCTAAGGGCGAAGGGGCCACTGATGACAACTAGGCCCGTAATTGGTCGGTAGCCATGGCTGTCAGTGTGCAGGAGAAGGCTCGCCCGGGCCGCGGCCAGGCGACCGAGGAGGGCGGCTGGGGGTGGATGGTTGTTGCGGCCTGCTTCCTTGCAACCATCTGCATACGTGCAGTCACCAGGTGTGTTTGCACTCCATCGTACGTTCAAATTAAAAAAGTATATATTTCTTTAACATCGCCATAGTTGTGACTTTATCGCCACCACTAAATTCACTTAGCAGGAGTACATTCCTAAACAGCTTAGTGTTTTTTTTTTTAATCCACTAAGACTCTAAATTCCTCATGAGGCATTTCCATGTTGACATTTTTGTTTTTTTGCAAAGTCAGCACAATTCCCTGACTCAAAGTTATACAGCCTACACACTCTGTTGATTTTGTTGAGGAACACGTGTGATGCTGCTTTTCCAGAAGTGGTCGATCTCCTTTTAAACCCGAAAATAAAGGCGTAAATGAGTGGCAGGTGTCTTTGATGACCTCATTTTTGACTTGTCCTTATCGTCCACAGCGGGCTAGCAGAAGAAATGACATTATATAAGTGTGCTTATGCAAGGCTCAATATAAGCAAGGCCTCACAGTTTGCGCACTTTCTGACCTCACACGTTGCTGAGTACAAACAAAACGTGAAAGGATAGCATGCAATGAGGAAACAATACTGGTGCTGTGCTTTCAGAAATAAATCAAACAATACATCAAAATTAAAATATTATATTTGATATTGGCCTATCAGTACTGTGCTTTGAAAGTATTTAATACTATTTTTGATACTCATGCGTGACATCAAGGATATTACAAAACATCTTGAAATATTAGATAAAACAGAAAACTTTTATTGGCTTGTACGAGCGGTTAAAATTGCCTCCTATAAAGTCTGCCTAGCAACAAGCTACAAAAAAAATCCCAGCAGTTAAATTGATCTAAATGACTGCTCAGGGGATTGTTGATGGGCCAGTATCAATAAAGGTTCCTGTGCTATATATTTTTTTTTTTATTAAGAATGATGATGTCCACTGTCCCTGTGTCCAGATGTGTTTCCTTGTTCTTCGTGGAGTTTCAGCTGCAATTTGAGCGAGATTATTCCACCACGGCCTGGATCCACAGCCTCATTGATTGCACCACTATGCTCTGCGGTATTACAACACATCATTTTTATTTGAAAAGTGATTTAAAAAAAAAAAGTATTTTAGCTTGCTTGATTCAGACATGTGTTTCCAGCACCTCTGGGTGGTTTCCTTGGCAACCGTCTATCATGCAGAGCCACAGTAATGCTGGGGGGTCTCTTGTCCTCGGTGGGTCTGGTCATCAGCTGCTTCGCCTCCAGTCTGGAACATCTCTACGTCTCGCTGGGCATCCTCACAGGTACGGCCTCTGGCAAAAATATGTCTGTTGTAATGGTGTACACACACTGTTGGAAAAAAAACTGTTGTGTTGTCTCGATACTTGATTTTTTTAGGTTTGGGCTTTGCTCTGAGCTACACTCCATCCATCGCTATGGTTGGCCGCTACTTCAGCAAAAGGAAAGCTTTGGCGTACGGCATCGCCCAGTCTGGTGGGGTCCTCACTGTGTTTTCCCGCCTTTCCACCACTCGGCTCTGTCATTATCGTCACATTCTGCCATTCAGGCAGCGGCATCGGGACCTTCATCCTGGCTCCGGTAGTTCAGCTGCTCATCGAACGTTACTCGTGGAGGGGGGCCATGCTGGTCCTAGGGGGCATTGTTTCGAACTTGTGTGTATGTGGAGCCTTGATGAGGCCGGTGGTGGAGTCCAGCCAGAAGCAAAGGTGGGATGGCTATGAAAAACCTGTTAGGCCATTTGGAATAAACCTGAATAATGCTAACACTTGATTTCCTTATAAAGGATGCCAGATGAATCCAACAAGGAAAAAGAAGAAACCAAAGAAGTCCCAACAAAGATGCCAGAAATCAGCAAGCTCGGCTACAGTGAAGGACTACTGATTGCTAACGGAGCGCTGAGAAACTGCCAACTGGAGAACAACAAGCTAGCCAAGGTTGACAAGCTAGCTCAGGCTAACATGCTAGCCTTTATGTCCAGCGGGCCCGATGCCAGGATAACGGATCACAAGCTAGCAGAGTGCCTTTTACTTAGCAACACGCTAACGGCAGCCATGCTCGAGGAGGTAGCTGAGACAAAGCTCGCTAGCACTGTGGAGAGTCTTAACTTGTGCAACAAAATGGCTGCCGCAAAGACGGAAGTCGTCCTTTCTGAACCGTTGGTGAAAACTAACGTCCCAAGAGATCGTTGTTATTGCCTCCAGCCAGGAGAGGACTTTGGCTTCCTAGTAGCTCCGGACTTCCTGGTTTTGTGCCTGTCCTTCTTGTTCCTGGCATATGGCTGCAGTACTCCTGTGGTCTACCTGGTCCCTTACGCCCTTAGTATAGGGGTAGAGCAAAAGCAGGCCGCCTTCATTATGTCCATTTTTGGAATCAGCGGCATTGTGGGTAACATTACCTTTGGTTGGATCACAGACAGGAAGTAGGTAGTGGCTTAAAACCTTTTGATAATACTGTCAACAAAAAACCAATAATGATATTTGATACCGCTGTGTCCTTTGCAGGTGTCTGAAACGGTACCGTATGCTAAGCTACATGCTAGCGATAGCGGTGGAAGGCCTGAGCTGCCTGTGGGTTCCACTCCTCCACTCCTTCGCCCCGCTGACCATGTTCGCTGTGGTCTACGGTTACTTTGACGGCGCTTATGTGGCGCTCATCCCTGTGGTCACTTCGGACGCCGTGGGCTCCGCTTACCTTACCTCAGCCCTCGGCATGGTCTACTTCCTGCATGCTGTGCCTTACCTCGTCAGCCCACCCATAGGCGGTGAGACATTGGCGATATTGAATTAGTAGTCATTTATTGTGTTGTTGAAAGGAAAATACGGTACAAAAAAATTTGGTCAAATACACAAATGGCAAAATCATTTTAGATACACATTTGACCTCAACGTGAAGTGTGTTTTTCTCTAGGTTGGTTGGTGGACATGACTGAAAACTACACAGCGACTTTCTTTGTCAGTGGTGCTTCGTACATTTGCAGCGCTGCCATTCTAGCGGCGGCCATATTGGTCCGACGGGCCCGTCGGTCGGGACCAAAGGAGCTCTGCTCAAAATTTGCCACCACCACCTCCACTGTGTGTCATCACGATATCATCTAAGCACTCTGATGTGTATTTTTTTGTAATAACCAAATAGCCGTATTTCTTTTTTTACTACAACTCTGATATTTTTGTATACACAACTGTGTTGTGTATCAATACCGTACTATGCAAGACTAAGATACAACCTATAAAAATAGATGATACTGGTATTGATCCTGAACTGTGAAGAATAACGATACCACACATCAGTCTTAATGTTACCGACATATACATATAATATATGACAAAACAAACAATAATTGATACCTGTTCGACTACTGCTACGACTAAGTTACATAAAATATACAATACTTGACGCTGGTGCTTTGATACTTGGACTGTGAACAATATTGATACCATTGATCAAAATATCTATTTGTTATCAGTGTAACAATACTGTGAGTGACAAGTTGTTGATAGTGGTGTATTGATTATTATACTGTGAGTGATAAGGATTTGATATATCAAAAGGACGTGATCCTGGTGTATTGCTGCTAAGTAATACGAAACATGGCATATCGGTATTTAGTATCTGCGTATTGATACTGTACTGTATTTTTGTTTCAATTCATTTATGCAACTACTATACATGTATGTACGTGAAGGAATAAATGAATTCATGGGACCAAACATGTAAATTAATAAACCCTGTCCATATGTTGTGTTTTATGATCGTATTAAGGGATTATTAATTTTTACTACAATGCTTAGTTTGCTGACAAAATATAGTTAAAAAAAGTGAACTATTTGTTTCTCACAATGATTCATTTTAAACGTTTTCTTGTTTTTAAACTATTATAATAGTTTGAAAATATTCCTCCATGCAACAGTTACACTTTTGTCCAGCAGACGGCAGTGTATACAAGTACTGGAGCTTGAAGTCTCGAGTGATGTCACATATAATCGACCATTTCGGCTGGCGTTTACCTATGACGACGATGACGTCAGGACTCGGAGATGATGGCTGAATTACTAATCGCCTAAAACACCCACAGGAGGACTAACGGGATTTAACTGGACAGGTATAAGTTTATCAGTGTCACTTTTTGTTATTAGGTAGTTGTTAAAGGTGTGATTATTGTTTGGACGGGCTAAATGCCTGTCTCGCCAGGAGCGATCCATCAAATTGCCTTTGACAAAATGGCAGAATGTAAAATGTGTGGGATTAAACGTTGGTTTCTTTACTTTTCGGATTGTTATTACTTACTTAATAAAAAAAGTCTGCTTTCGAGATGTTTGGTGGTAGTCCTATTAGTGTGTTGTCTTGATTTGAGGTTTTTCATACAGGCACCAGGACACCTGTCAATCACCAGATTAACGACCATGTTAAGATTCTTAAAATTGGAATTTGCGTCAAATTTCCAAGATTAAATGATTGACATGAAAGGATTATTAAAATGCACTTTTAAAGACGATTCAAGTGGTAGAGATTTGTCTGTGACAAATATTAAAGAACGTTAGGATTTATTATATAAGTGTGAAAATGCATTAATATTTGCTCAACAAAGTCAATGGGGGGGTTGACATTTTAGCTGGGAACTTCAGCTTTCACTTTTCTATTGTTATTGTTTTGTCGGACTGCTTGTGAAATGACCAAACTAATATTTGCTGTCTCCTTCAAGTGAATGAGTGAATGGAGCCAGACATCCTGACTGATCAACACCCAGCAACTCGCGCTTCATTGGACGATGACATCAAGGAGGCAGGATCAGACAAGGAAGAGCTCCGGGGATTCTCTCCTGGCCTCGTCGTTTCCGCTATTCCGGCGTCCCACCTCAAGTGCAACTTTCTTCACCAAGTGGAACCGCCTGGAGGGCCGCTTTTGCCCCTTACTAACGGCTACTGCCAGGCCCCTGAGGAGGAGGCCGGATTTGCCGATTTTGCCGTATTTGCGGAGCAGACGACCCACCCGTGGTGTTGCGGCTTCTCGGGTGCTACGACACCCTCGATCGGGCTGAGGGAAGCGCGAGACATCATCATGGACTCCGAACCCGCATCATCCCACCACCGCCTCCATCTCAGGACTCAGAATGTTCCTCAAATGCCCCCCACCTGTGATGATCAGGACTCCCTCTTGATGGAAGAACCGTCCGAGGGCTCGGAACCCAACGTGTCCTCGCTTACCTCCTACGGGGATCACACCGATGATGACGATGATGATCGCATGGTTGAGGACCGGTGTGCTGCATCTCAGGAAACATGTTCTACCTCCAAGCAGTCCTCGCAATTCCTTCCCGACAACTCCCGTGGTCCGCCGAGTCTTCCACCGAGTGAAAGCTTTGCAGATTTCTGCTCAGCCGCTACGCAGCAAGAGTGGGCTGACTTTAAAGACCAGAGCAACCACACGCAACAAGTAGGTCGCCCTCAGGTGGTCTAAGGGTTAGGGTTAGGAACAGTAATGCCATTTTTCTTTCCTG
This sequence comes from Syngnathus floridae, assembly GCF_059516105.1. Lineage (NCBI taxonomy): Eukaryota > Metazoa > Chordata > Actinopteri > Syngnathiformes > Syngnathidae > Syngnathus > Syngnathus floridae. The sequence continues at coordinate 2,561,261 of NC_142421.1, forward strand.
TCCACTAGCTCCTCCAGGTGTCTTTTCCTGAGACTGTGGGCAAGGAAGAGGAAGAGGAGGTGCCCAGCTTGGAAGCACTGCTTCATCCTCAACATCAACCTGTCTGTGAGGAAGAACCATTTGAGCGGTATGACCCCAAAAAATAAAAGCCCTTTAGGAAAACATTTGAGATTTATTTCCCTTCTTGAAAAGTTTTCAAAATGATATCAAGTCGTGTTTAAAACCATCTCTGCTCTTATTTTTGCCAGTCCCCGGACTGTCTTGTGGCTCCCTCACCAGGACGTGCACTGCGCCGCAGGCCTGAAGTTTCGATGGGGCACTTCCCACGCCAACAGGACTCTTCTCAGGTGTCTTGGTGTGGTTTCCGGGAACATGGTAAGTTCATGTCGTTACAGTCGTCGCTGTTCCCATCTGTGTCAAAACGGTACTTTTTTATTTTTATACCAGGAGTCCAGGAAGGACTGTTATCTGGGGCACACCTACAAAACCCAAACACTCAATCAACTCAATGCTGCAAGTATGTGTAATTATTGATTTCAGTTTCGTGGAGGCCATGCCACCTTAATTGTTGTCCTTTTTTTCTCTTGTAGAGGAGAAGCCCAGGCCTTAAGAGCTCTCAGGTGGTCCTCCTTCTCTTCTCACTGTGTTCCATCCCTGCAAGCAGAGGTTGGGGAAAGTTGTCATGGTAACGCTGTGCACAGTGTGAAATGACTAGGATTTGCACTTTTTTTTTTTATTTATCTTTCCTGGGACCTGGGACTGATCCTATGAATGAATTTATTTAAAAGAAACCACACGACTGTGACAGGACTTAATGCAAACTCAAAAATGGTGCGACTCAACTTTATCAGGTTCACGCGTCTGTATTTGTTTATTTATTTTTGTCCTATTTATTCATCATTCCCTGACCACTGAAGCATTAACTGTATAAGCATGTTAACTCTGTAACTTCCTAGTGTGTTGTCATAAAAAAGTTCCTCTTGTTGTAAATATGATCTCCATCCATCTCCTTGTTAATCTGTGCATTTTATATGCCACCAATTGCATCCCAAAAATAATTTTCATTTTTGGACCTATTTTTCCTTGACAAATGTTTTTTTTCCCCCCCAAGTCTTCAGGGTTACTGCTTGAATCAAAATGGAATGCAATACAGATATGTGATGCAAAAGTGTAAATAATGAAATAAATCAGATGATACTATCGAATTGTTTCACATTTATCTACTACAGATCTGCAACTTCTTGCATGGGTTGTTTTTGGGGCCTGTTATAGTCTCCATTTCAAAATTCATATTTGGAGCCAACTTCTATTCTGCATTTATTTTACCCAAATAGTCCGCTGTTTGTGATTTATTTCTACGCATATTTTTCTGATTTTTTTTTTAAATGTCCCACACAAAATAAACAAGTATACATTCGCACGCACCACACACACACAGATACACACAACCCGGATGAGCCCTCGTCTCTTCCGCCTCCTTTCGTCCGGGCTGGCGTGGCTTCCTTCCGGGCTTGCCGAAGAAAAGTTACGGGGAGGTTCAGTGGCAACCGGGGCTTTAGACAGAATGGACAGCCATGGACGGAAAGTGGTGGTGTGTGACAACGGCACCGGAGTGAGTTTCGAATCTCGTCCCCTTGTTTAGTTCGATCGTCGCCATTTTAACCGTTTTGCCAGAATCAGGAAGTAGAGCCGCTGTGCTAACTGGGCGTGTAGCTAACTAGCTGGGCTAATTTTCATTCATCCAGACGTGACATGGAAACGACATTTAGAGACGTCGCTATTATTACCCCCTCAAACCGAATACAGCAATGCGACATCCCTAACATAATGTCGACAATCAAAATAAAATCGAAATAAACAAAAGTGTGTAGTATTCTACCCACTGATACGACTGCGGCTAGCCACCTAGCTTGCTAGCTTTCCAGCTGTCTGTCTGCTGTTTTCCGACGGGCTACGGAAACCTTTGATGTGCTTAAACGTCAGGATAACGTCCACATGTCATGAACTTAATCTTTCTAGTGCATATTCTAACTTGTTAAAAACTCTAAAAAACATCTTTTGAGGAATATTTAATATTTTATTGCAGCGTAGTTGTCTAGGCCGTGTCAGGACAATTAAGATTTAATCGTTTTTCCATCCGCCAGTTTGAGTTCCTACTATTAAAACTGCTGATTTATTTTTTTTCATCTAAGTTTTGTGTCACGATGCTAACAATAATAGTCATAATAATCACAATAATACGCTTTTTTTTGTGTGGGGAAAGACCCACCAGGAAGTGGCCGATTTGCTAAATCATTACCGATTCCTCACGCACACGTCGTACCTGCACTTTAAGGTATCGTTTTATTTGAGTTAATAATATTGTGTCATTGTAGTTTTGTTTAATTAGAGAGTTAGTAGCCGGCCAATTAGCATGTTGCTACGTGGTATGCATTACTGCGGTGTGCAGGAATGTCCGAGTTGACTCTTTCAAAGAAGAGACTTCCTCTCATGCTGCTTGTCAGCATTGAAACAGGATGTTGCAGAAAATAAGCCGTAAAAGGTCTTCATCGGTACACTTTTTAAAAGGTCTTTTTTTTTAATCAAAAATGTTCTCTTCACCCTCTCAGATTTTTTTCTTCATATTTTCAGGTGTAGTTGGAAGGAAAAGGCAAAAACAAAACTTGTGTTTTTAAATTCTACATGAGGACTTAAAGAACCAAAATGCTGTTATTTTAGAAATATAGAATAAAATAAGAAACTGATGAAAAATGAAAGAGTGTTACTGTACTCAAGGATGCACAATGGCTGTTTAAGTGTGATTTTAATATTGGTTTGATGGTGATAAACTTAATTTTGATTCTTTTGAATGTGAAGAAATTGACAATATGACAGACATTGAATATTCTTTCTTGTTTGGTCATGGTTTTCCTGGGGCAGGATGGACTGGAAAGAGAATCTCACCCCCTTTCTAAATGACATCTATCGTTGTTTAAACTATAGCTGCACCAATCACTTCATGTTGTAATTCTTAAACGTCCTCACTTTTGCACCTTATTTTGTTTTGCAGTTTGTCAAGTGCGGCTATGCTGGCTCCAACTTTCCAGAGCACATCTTCCCCGCCTTGGTGGGCAGGCCCATCATTCGCTCAACAGCCAAAGTGGGAAACATTGAGATCAAGGTACACAACACCTCCTATTTATTTTTCTCACGTAAATGGAAAAACGACAATTGATTAACAAATGTCCAGTTTTTGGTCTTATTGTGGTTTTATACGCACAAACCTCCTCTCCCTCCATGTGTTTCCTCTCCGTTGAAGTAGAATTCCCACAAGATGGTAAGTCTAGGTTGGCGTGTTCTCCTTTGCATCATCATCATCTTACCTGCCTGGAATGTTGTGACCACTTTCTTCGTTCTTTTCCCTTTCTACTCGCACGTTGAAGCCGTCGTCGTGACTGAAGTGATGAAGCATTGTTTGAATTTGTATTTTGAGTGAGTGCCAGCTCGGGGTTATGCTAATGACCAGCGTTCAAATGTAAATGTAGGAACATAAAAATAATGTACTTGAATAATGATTTAATTTAAAAAATTCAATTAAAATGTGTATATAGCAGCAGATAAATAGTTTGATAAAAATCCAAGCAACATTTTTGAAAACTGCTCCAAATTGGGTGGCTGTTACTGTGATAGTAAAATTGATGAAAAGATCAGAACATCACCTGATTATAAAACAGGATGTGTCAAAGCTTCCTCATTTTTTTACCCTTTTTACAGGAGAAACGACAAAAACCACAATTGCAAAGGCTAAACTCATTAAAATGGCCGCCATTTCTGCTTGAAAGTTGCCAGATGCAATGTTGAGACTGGCTACACAGAGCTGATGAGCATCATTGAAACAAAAAAAACTTTTTTGCGCATGCCGAGTGATGGTGCAATGCCTGCTGGGTAATGTAGTTTGAGGGCAAGCATTGGCGTGATGTTTGACTACCGGTTGGAGTTCTGATCTGAAATACTCATACCTGGTTGCTCTTAAGATGAATTTGGACCTTGAAATCAAATGTTAACACTTTTTCAGGATTTGATGGTGGGGGACGAGGCCAGCGAGCTGCGCTCCATGCTGGAGGTCAACTACCCCATGGAGAACGGCATCGTGCGCAACTGGGACGACATGAAGCACCTGTGGGACTACACGTTCGGGTCCGAGAAGCTCAACATCGACACGCGCAACTGCAAGATCCTCCTCACCGAGCCCCCCATGAATCCCACCAAGAACCGGGAGAAGATCATCGAGGTAGGCCAAAGCCCGGTTTATTTATATCCGAGGTTAATTGGTGTCGATGTACATGGGGGAGGAGCTAAGTTTAGCTTCTTTGTGGAGCTCTGTCAAAGGCGCCATACATGTCTTGCAGATGATGTTCGAGACGTACCAGTTTTCAGGCGTCTACATAGCCATTCAAGCCGTGCTGACGCTGTACGCTCAAGGTAAGAACCCAGACGTTCGTTCCGGCCGCCCGGTTGAACGACAGCGGCTTATTAGCGAGCGCATGGTTGCCACGTTTGTTTGGACAGGCCTTCTCACCGGCGTGGTGGTGGACTCTGGCGACGGCGTGACGCACATCTGCCCCGTGTATGAAGGATTCAGCCTGCCACACTTGACCAGACGTCTGGACATCGCCGGGCGGGATATCACCCGCTACCTCATCAAGGTAGAGATGGAGTTTAAAGGTTTTTTTTTTCATTGGTCTTCTCACGGACGTTTATTTTCTCTGCAGTTGCTGCTTCTGCGAGGCTACGCCTTCAACCACTCGGCCGACTTTGAGACAGTTCGCATGATGAAGGAGAAGCTGTGCTATGTGGGCTACAACATAGAGCAGGAGCAGAAGCTGGCGCTGGAGACCACCGTGTTGGTGGAGTCCTACACGGTAAGAGGGGTGGCTGGCACGGCGTGGCCTTTGCATGGCTGGTTTTTCCGGCCGTGTCATGTGGCGGACTGGTTTGTTTGGTGCACAGCCAAAGCGTTCAAATCACCGCTCGATTTGCTTCCTTGACAGACGTGACAAATTCAAATGTTCCAGTCCAGCTGCTCAATGCCACGAAATCTGAGATTTTATGTACCACTGCATTTACAAAGAGACATCAGTGCATAATTAAAGCGTTTAGCACAAAAAGTAGATTTGAACCTATTAATATTCAATTTTATGGGAGGATTTAATGCGAAGAAAATAGTCCAGGGCGTTTTGAAAAAAAAAAAGGAGGCACATTTGTAATTTTGCTCAACATAAACGCAGCTGTGTGTCTTTTTTTTTAATTTTATTTATAGTTTGACAAGCGGCATGTTTGTAGCCTGGTGTTTACCCATTTGGATGACAAATGACCTCTTGGCTTAAAAGCACGGGTTTATATAACAAGCGTGCACTCTTAATTAATGGCCTTTGTTGCGGGGGCCGCTGTAAAGTCGAAATTCAAACATCTGGCGGTCGCCGCGGTGGTGCTCCTCCGCCAGTCTTGCTTTTCTTTCCGATGTCTTTTTTTTTTTTTTTCCCCCTTCTCTCACTCTCCGGAACCACAGAATCCAAAAGCATGCCTTGGCTAACTGGTGTTGTGTCTCTGAGCTCACTGTGACCGCATGTGTGTGTGTGTGTGTGTTTGGGTCCCCTCGAAACAAGGAGGGCAATGTGAGTGCGGCCCGTGGAGCGCCCGTGGCGTCATTTCCTGCGCAGCCACTTTTGCAGCAGTGGCGGCGGCTTCCTTTGGCTGCCCTTGCGGCTCAATGAGGCCTTTCTGTACACTCGCACACACACACTTGTACAGGTACAAGTTGTGCTTTAGCGTCGACATTTTAGTCCAACCAAAATCTTTTGCTAAAAATAGCGCGCGTGGGCAAATTGATTTGAGTTAGGAGCTTTGTTACGGATTAAATCAAATTTGTAAGCCAAACTACCAGCGTATTATTTTTAGACGAGCTCATTTTGCTACCTGTATGAGTCCCTGAAGAGTTTTTCTGATTCTTTATTCAAATTCAAATCTTTTTTTTTCTGCAGCTGCCAGACGGCCGTGTGATCAAGGTGGGCGGCGAGCGTTTCGAGGCGCCCGAGGCCCTCTTCCAGCCTCACCTCATCAATGTGGAGGGCGTGGGCGTGGCCGAGCTACTCTTCAACACCATCCAGGCGGCCGACATCGACACCAGGTGAGCCCGCCGCTGGCGCTGTCACCTATATGCGGGAAAAAGAACATTTTCAACAAAAATCTTTCTCCCCAGGCCCGAGTTCTACAAGCACATCGTGCTTTCGGGAGGTTCCACCATGTACCCTGGGCTGCCCTCGCGACTGGAGAGGGAGCTCAAGCAGCTGTATCTGGAGCGTGTGCTCAAGGGGGATGTGGATAAACTATCGGTGAGAAAGAAATCCATTTGTGCTTCTGCTGTCATAATAATTAAAACTTATGTGAAGTATAGTGACCCCTTGCTAACACCCACCATGCGTAATAAACATACATATGGTTTTAGTTCCCGAAAGTTGCTGTTTAATCCCAAAATGTAATCATAACACCCGCCACACATTTTAAACGCAGTAAATTTGCCTCGTGTAAATTCAACGGGTGCAGTGCACTTGTCTCCCACCAGGTGGTGCCCTGAGCCCAATGCTTTATTTACCCTGTGTAAAGATTTAGTTAGTGTGTAGGTGGTGATAAAAATGCTGTTTCCTAGCATAACTAACTACTATCTAATTAACTAGTTCAGTGCTAAATAAGTTAATCACTCTTCATGTTAAAATTGGTAAAAGACTCATGATTAAATGAAATGCGACTGTTAAAAAGATGATTACTACTTAAAAACATGAATCCTTTTAGCAGTAGATGAAAATAAGTAAAGGAAGGTGGAAGTTAAAACATATATGTGACCTCATGGGTGTTTGTTTGGTGCTTGCAAATATAGAGGTGCCGTTTTAATACATGTAGGTTAGAATAGCACAAACAGGTGATCGGGGCCAGAATCCAGATCAGTTCGGACCCCCTTATAGTTTCGCGCTACTTTCATAATTGCAGCAAAATATTGTGAGAATTCTGAACCATACCATCTCATCTGACGGTGATGTTTGCAAATCAGGAAGTGCGCTTGACATTCACTTCCTGTCTCTTTTTTTTTTGTGTTAACAGAAATTCAAGATCCGCATCGAAGACCCTCCCAGGCGGAAGCACATGGTGTTCCTGGGCGGGGCGGTACTAGCTGACATAATGAAGGACAAGGACAACTTCTGGCTCACCCGCGAGGAGTACCAGGAGAAGGGGGTGCGCGTTCTGCAAAAGCTGGGTGTCACTGTCAGATAAAAACACACACACACAAAAAAAAAAATCTATTTATCCTTCTCCTCTTTCCGCCTTCACCTCTCCTCTTTCTCGCTGTCGCCTTTCCCCTTTTCCGCCTTCACCTCTCCTGGCAAACGGTTCCATCTTCTTTTGCACAATTCCCGGTATAACGTTAGAAAATTAAGGTTGATGTCCCCGCCAATTCACGGAGATAGTCGGGGACATCTCGAAGGGAAGCCTACAAGTTTTTTTATATCACAATCAGGGTCCACCCAGCGTATTTTCTTCCCCCCCGTGACTAATCACATTTTTATAAACAACTTTTTTTTTTGGAGAGGGGTGACTTTTCTTTTATTGCGGGTTTTTCAGTTGCTTTCCCCTCGCCATTGTTGCAGTGCACTACTACCATTGTGAATGGAGTGTAACCGTGGTAACAGAAGTTTGCTTTTAATGAAGTCCAACTCCCTTCAAAGCAGGGTTTCCCCCAAAAATTTAGGCCCATCCTCGGAACGGTGGCGCCGAAACCCAAATTTGGAAACTTCTTCGGAACACTTGCCAATCATATTGTAAAAAACATTAAATAAAATATTATGTAGGACATGCGTAGAAATTGATAACTGGTGTGTTATCACTCATTGAAGAAACCTGAAACGTTGGCGACATACAAAGCTTCGAGGTTACCGAATTTGTCGCTAAGCTACGCTAATGCAATATTAATGTTGGAATAACAGTATTCGTATCGATTCACTTTCCGACCATAAATATTTGAAATCCAATAAAAAAAAAACAACGATGTTAATTGTTTCACGACGTAAACTGAGTATCAGATTCGTGAATTCACCAAAAAAAGTGACCCCGCAACGGTGTGCCGAATTGATGAAAATGTACGACCAAAGGAAAAATTGTTTTTTTGGGAAACCCTGTCTTAAAGGAGAACATAGGTAAAAATGAAAGACGACCAAGAATCTTACGACGATTCATTTGTGTGATGGTACTTTCCGGCATGAGGGGGCGTTTAATCTGCCTTAGTGTTGATCAAAAAGGCCTGCTGTTGTATATTTACTCGAAACGCAGCAAATCACAGAAGGTTTAAATGGAAAAGGCTGTTTTTGAGATTTTTTTTTTTGAGACCCCCCCCCCTCTGGGCTGATCAATACTCGAGGCACTTCACCAAGATTGTTTGGGGGGGTGTGACGGTTGATAATGATTCTTGGATTGTATATTTTTCTTTTCCTCCTTTTCCATGGATGTCTTATCCAGTGCCAAGTGCAGTTCATGTTTTGTTGTACGTCTCTGCTGGCTTTTTATTTTGTTGTCGCCACCATTTTGTTTTGACTCTGTTGTTCATAGCATAACTGCCTAACGCTGATTTAAATAAAGAAAAGTGATTTATAAGGATGCCTGCCTCGCTTTTTATGAGTTACTTGTGTATTTGACGATCTAGCCTTTCTCCGGCCATTGTTCCATCGGTTCATTATTCCTCTATTGTTTCATCCTTCCTTAATCTATTCCAGTCATTCCTCCAGCTCCCATTTATCATTTCACCAATCAATGATTTGATCCATTGATCATGGCTATCCCTTCTGTCATTCATCCATATATTGTTCACATATATCCTTAATTCATCCATCCCATCTTGTTTCCTCCATCTGTCGATCCGTCCACTGTCATCAGCCATTTATACAACTATCGCTTATCCATTTATTGTTCCGTCCATCCTTCATGCATCTCTTTTTTTTTTAGCCATCTCTGTATCTATCTATCTACCTCTCTATGTATCCATCCATCTCTTGGTAGACATTTGAAGTAAACGGGAGGAGGAGGAAATGGAAGAGTGGCGCCAGCAGAGGAAGAGGGTGTCTTTTCCTTGTCTGTAATAAAATAAAAACCAGAAGAAAGCCCTCTCCAGCCTTGGTTCCATTTTAATCCCTCTACTCCTCCTGCCACTTCCCCGGCGGCCGTGATCTCTTACCTCCCGTTTGAAGTTTCCTTCTCCTCAGACAGGAAGCGGGGAAGGTCATTTGGCAGTGGAGCGACTTGTTGCCAATTAATATTCTGCGATTGCACCTTTTTTTCCTCATCATTTGGAGAACAAAAAGTAAATAGAGAGTGTTCCTCATTCAAGTTCAACTGGAGCAAAGAGAAGAAACTCATGTTTTAAAAAAACTGCAATTTCACGGGCAAATTCCATGTGTTGCTAAAAAGCTCGACACGCTCCATAAAACTCAGGAACGATCAACTCAATACTCCATTGTCTTTTTTTTTTTTTTTTTTTTAGGAGTTGAATTATGTGATGATTTTTTTTATCAATTCAATCAACAATTGCTTGCCTAAAAGGAGGATAAATACACAACTTTTTCTTGTTGATTTTACAGCAGGGCTTAAAAACCTGCATTTACTCTAAATGAAATACATGTTAGCTAATAATATTGAAGGTCTATAAAAGACTTTTTATTTATTCGTTTTCGTTAAAAAATAAAATTAATAAACAAAAAAAAAAAGAGTAAAAATTGTGTTTAAAAAAAAAAAAAGGTTAATTTCAGTGTTTCCTGAAGAATGTGATTGGTTGAAAGAAACAATTTCTAAGCGTCCATCATTTCCTGTACCACTTTGTCCTCACGGGGGTCGCGGATTTTCAAAACATTTTTTTTTTATTATACTGCCCCTCAAAAAGTAATTAATGATGATACGTTAGTATTCAAATTTGAAATGTCACATCTTTACCTCAATTTAGTTTCATAAAATGACGCCGTTGCACTGATTTGAAAGTCATTGGTAGTCAGGTTTTGGCAAGAGTGGCACAGTCCCACAATTACCGCCATAAGCTCACTTCCGCCTATCGGAAAGCCCGCGATATCAAAATGGCGTAATGAAGTTCGCTGGTTATACATACACATAAGCTAAAAAGTTAATTTTACTGGCTACAAATGTGACAAAAGACGTCAAATTAAAACATTTGAGTTAAGCTGAGGAGGAAAGAACTATGAAGAAGGAAGGACGTCCACTTTACCTGAACTTCTCTGGTATGTTTGAACCATGAAAATGGCTAATTTTTCTATTTTATTTCTAACCTTATTTTCTTATATACATTTAAGTTTGTCTTCGGTCCACGAATTTCAAATTGTGTCTTTGAGAGTTATTTGTCTTTTCAGTGCACATGAGGTCAGAACGGTATAAGTGAGCTTTTTTCAGAAAATATAAATGAGGATTGTTACATTGTTTAGTTAGCCTGTCTACGGTGTTTTACAAATGTAGCGATAATAGCGTTTCTCAGTTTTAAGAATAATTTTAAACTTCAGCTTGGACCCCCCCCCCAAAAATAAAAAATAATTGAGTGACAACCTGTATGTCAAAAACCTGTGAGTCGGGTCACTTAAGATATGACTATTAGAATTTAGGTAGTACATTTATGCCTTAAAGAACAGGTGTCAAACTCAAGCCCCGGGGGCCAGATACGGCCCGCCACATCATTTTATGTGGCCCTCAAAGACAAATTGTGCATCATATTTGTGTGTCATTACTAGAATTGTGTGTCTTCACTTTGAATAATATCTTTGTTTTTAAATATTTGACCAGTTTTTACTCGACTGATTTGAAAACGAGTTATTTGTCAGTTTGTTTTGTAGCTTTTACTGTATATAATATGAGGTGCTCATATATCTATTTGGGTTGACAGTCATAATGGCCCTCCGAAAGAAGCTATGACGACAATGCGGCCCACCAAAAAAAAGAGTTTGACACCCCTGCCTTAAAGTATACTAAGGTAAGTGTATTTTAAGTCTTTGACTATCTTTGGACATGCAGCAATGGCGGAGTCCGTTCTCGTAAAGAAAGCTCTCGCAGAGGGGCCGCGTTGACCCTGTTATGAGCGCAGCTATCTTAAATGTTTGCACATGTGCACTGCTGTGACTTTTTTTTTTTTTTTTTTTTTGCATCCTCCAAGCTGGAGCAGGCCCCCCAAAAGCCCTGCGGGACCCTGCTTTTTTTTCCCCCCTTTCTCTTTTCTCTCTCCAGAGCCTCCTCGCTCCGTCATTATCGCCCACATGCTTTTTGCAGAGACATCTTGAGCATGAACGCCCTCTCGATGGCTATCACATGTTCCTGCCTAGGAGGGGAGGCAGCTGGGAAGGAGAAGAGTTTTTTTGGACTCGTTGGGAGCTTGAGGAACTTGAACTCTGGAACTTTTGGAATAATAGTTTGACATTTAAAAGCAAATAAAGTGCAGTGCCTTAAATTACAAGTTTCATTTAGTCGGTGACCAAACTTGAATCTCAAATAATCTTTGGAATGATTGGAAATGCTGTTAATCCATTCCAGGCGGTCACAGGCTCCTTAAGAACCTGCGATAATGGTAGCTGGTCTTCACAGATGACAAAGAATATCCGTATACCCGGCACTGCAAGTATTGATGCTGTTTGTTAGCTTAGCACTGTCTATAGCATTGTGTGTTAGCATTAACTAGAACACATTCCAAAGGTTAGGAGGTATTTCTAAATTCACATGCAATTTTCTTTGTTTCATGTTTAGGAAGAAAGAAAACTTCAACCGGTTGAGGCAATAAAAGCTTGAATCATACTGGAGAAGATAAAAAAACCAAAAACCAGACAGTTGGGAAAAAGAAATCGATACAAAGTTGATTATCTGCTTATTGGATCATCTTCCTCATTTGCATAATGTTCCGAAGACGTCGTTGGATATTGATCCGGTTGTGGAACCTTACAAAAAAAAAAAAAATCTCCTCAAATTCTCTTAAGGAAGTGAGTTGTTTCCTACTGACAATCATCAGACAGGCTCAGATATGCTTTCAACATTTTCTTAACTTTTATTGGCTGCGGAAGGCGAAGACACGTTGCATTTCAGTTTTTCTCACAGAACCGACCACCCTCACGACACCCCCCCCACCTTCCCCAAACACACGCACACACGCACACTCATTATCTACAAAGTACTTCCTGTTCCTTCGCAAAAAAGCAAGCGCTACATCCATCGTACGTTAGTTAGAAACAGTTATTAAAAAAAATAGAAATAAAAAATGTACAACATACACTTGATATATGTAGAATATATATAATATATATACGGTATATTTATATTATATAGATATACATATATATATTATATATACTTATATAATGTTCTTATGCATTTTTTTATGTTTGTTTTTTACAGAGGTAAAAATACTAAGTGTAAAAAAATGGTTCTGATTCAAATACAGGGAGTCATTTTTTTTTCCTAATAACTTCTCAACTTTAATACAAGACAGAAGAGACGATGCGTTCAGGCACTTGTAAATTGGCTCTGAAAGGACACAAAAGAGTGGACGGAAAGGAAAAAAGACAAACACACACTTTCCTATTCTGATTGTCTCTCCCCTGATGCTTGACACTACAAATGGGATGTTTTGTTTTTTTTTTAACTTCTTTTTTTCAATCCCCGCAGATGCAATGTCGGGAGGTAAAAAAAACACCAAGGACACAAAAGCACAGGACGTGGGAGACGGACTCAAGGTAAAAGGACATCCTCAGCCATTCTGGACTTCAACTACAGTAAGTGACATTTCCTTGGCACCTCTATCCGGATGGGAGCTTGACTTCCTAGGTTTTAGTTGAGTTAGGGGGGCGGGGGGCACCCTTGTCCTTTTAAACGCTCCAGATGCCTTAAAAAAAACATTTATGTGAAGCATTTGTCAAAAATGATTCCAGCAAGAGATGGAACAAAATATTGCAATATATGTAAATACAGCGTCGATATACCAACATCAAATATCAAATACAGTATCAACGTGCTGATATCAGTACAGTATGGCTACACCGATATCTTATTATTACAGAATTTATATGGCATAATCTGATAATCAGATACAATATAGATATGCCAACATGAGATATCGATTTAGTATACTTGAGCCAATATCAGATATTGTACAGTTGTTTTTCTGTTACCAAATTGAGGTTTTTTTTAATATCCTTAATCACATTAAATAACTACATTTCTTGGATGTCTGCATGTTTTTTTCTATAGCTTGACTTCGTCACATAGCTAGTAGATACTTCAACATAGATATCTCACAGTAGCTGTTGCAATGAATCTGTATGATTTTTTTTTTCAAACTATTGATTGGCGTGTAATTGTATTTTGTACTTAAGGAAGGGATGAATTTAATAATTGTTGTCATGGTTTTGTCCATATCACTTATGGCACAGTGCTAGTATTGCTTTTCGCTTAATGTTTGTTCAGATTTGACAAAAACGACACGACGATTTTTTTAAAGCACACAGAAAGCAATGCTAACACTTGTCATAAATGACTCTTGTATTTTGACACCCAAAATGTACAGTATAAATTGAGTTTATTGGGATTTGTGTTGCTCCTCTAATGTCACCGTTGGTCTGAGCCGATTGTACGCCGCAGGTAAGTCTTGTTCATTATATCTTTTTCATTTTTTTTTTTTTTTAAGTATAAAAAAAAGTTTTCAACCAAGTTTGTCACCACGCTTTGAGTTCTGCGACGGAAATCTTCACTCCAGATTGTTAAGGCAAGTGGCAGCAAAAAAAAAAAAGCATGAATTTCTGACGCTCCCAAGAATGGCAAGGTTTTCGAATTTTACTGATTATACTTTTTGAGGCACCTTTTGTAATAATCCTAACAATAATGGGTGAGTGTGACCGGAGGCACCATGAGTGAACCACAAAGCCCCCAAAAAATTTTTTGTTCTGCTTGTGGATCAGTACAATGAGAAAATAAATAAAATCTTTGGGATATTTTGATTGCTAGGAAGTGGCCTCATACTTTTCAGATGTAGTGTTTCGATTGGAACAAGGATGTTGAAATAGGAAAGTAAATAATAGAACAAAGAAAAGAGTACAGTATTCCCCCGCATATTCCTCGAGTTTATTTTTGGAACCGATCATCTGCAGAAAAACTCACATTTGCTGTTTTTGTGCTCAGGCCAAAGCCATGTTTCATATAAAAGTATTGCTTTGGTGCCAAGGAACTATTTTGAAGTGACGGGGGCGAGCATCATGTCATCAAGCCGTAGTTCTGTCTAATAGACAAGCAATGCTTTATCGCCATCTTGTGGCATCTGTTGGCGATTATAAAGCTTTTTAGACGTGCGTCAATTACCGCGGACGTCAGCTTTTTTTTTTTTTTGCGGCACGGTTCGAGCCTTGTATTCGCGGGGGAACACTGCAATTTAAGTTCTCTGATGACAAAGTCAGTGTACAAAATATAAAGTACCTGCATATGTGATACATATATATTCAGCTATAAAACAAAAAACAAAAATAAAAGGCCCCCTGAAAAAAAGAGTGCGGTCTCTTGCCCGGAAATGGAGCATGGAGAGACGAGACAAGTGTCTGCCTTTAGGGGTAGCTTATCTTCCCAGGCCTCTTAGAAAATGCACCAGTTTTTTTTTTTTTTTTTTATGACTTTTTGGCTTATATCAATTCCAGGAATTGTCAGGCGATCAAGCGAAACCGCAGCGGTTGTCCCCTGTCCTTCCCTGTGCTTGCGTTGGGTTCTGGTTTTTTCCCCCTCTCAGCTGAGGGCCTTATGTCGGCCCCCGCAGCAACCGCATGCCAGGCCCGCCCGGTGGCATGCATTCAGCGGTGGGTACAGGCAGAGGCACGGCGCCACCAGAGACAAGCCCAGCAGGGCCAGCCAGCGCGTGCCCAACCGGCCGCCCTCGCCCCCATCGCAGGAGCAGGGATCCGAGTAGTCCCCTTCGGGGTCGGACATGCAGTGGTAGAGCATGGTGTCCGCCAGCCACATGCAGCTGACCCGCCGGACGCATCCCCGCACGGGATCCGGAGCGTCCTGGCACCGGCCTCGCCTGTTCTCCGCCACCGAGAACGCCTCACCGCAGTGTTCGCAGTGGGCCCGCTCCGGACCGTCCTCCTTGTGGCCCTTCCCGCCGTTGGTGGACAAGGAAGAGCTGGGTAGGAAGGAGCGAGGCTGGCTGGAGACCACGGAAAAGCCCTGGCGGTAGGACCCGCCGTGGTGGCCCTTAACGGCAAAGGGTCCTAGGGCTGGATCGGAGTCCGAGGGCGAGAGGACAGGCGCTAGCGGGTACGTGTAGTCGTGCTTATGCGCCTCTGTCTTAGCAAAGTGGACGTAGGATTCGGTGTCGTCCATCTGGATGAACTTGTCGCGCATGGTGGCGTGGCGGTAGTCCTCGTAGCCCGTGAGCCAAGAGCGCTCTGACGGGCGCGCGTGGAGACGCTCGCTGACGCGGTCGCCCAACCGCTCCCAGCTGCGCTCGCGTGGGTTGATGCGCACGATTTCCTCATCCTCCTGAAAGGTGACATGGGGAATCCGGGACAAAGGCTGTGGAAAGAGAGAATAGTTTCAACCGGGACGTTGACAGGTTGTAAACAATTAATCCTCAGTCTAACAAGTTCTTTAGTTTGTCTTGTCGAGGATGGAACATAAACTCCAACCTGGTCCAGCAGGTAGTGGTCCGATAGCCGGTATGAGTCGTGAAGGTTGTGGTGATATCCCAGCATGCACCTGTGCCTCTGCGGTAGAGGTGAGGACTCGAGCGGTGGCAGGCAGCTCTCCAGCTTCTGGGAGGAGGAGTTGGACGAGCTGTCGGTGGCGTTCTAGGGAAGGGAGGAGGATGACGACAAACAAACACAGGATGCGTCTGAGAGCAGCGTTGTCATTGGACGCGGCGAAAAAAACCAAACAAAAAAAAAAAACCTCGGTCGCCGGACGTCGAGATTTGACAAACAAAAACAGGAAGGCTCTACTCCGATTGGGGAAAAAACAGGAAAGTACGACTTTGTTTTTCAGTCCTTGGCTTCCTCATTTGGAAACGGGGGCAAACTTTTCAACGCATCTGCCTTGAAACGGAACCGTGAAAAAAGGCAGGTAGTCTTTTAATGGCTTTAGGACGGTTACGGATGTGGTTACCACGGCGATGGAGTCAAAATGTTTTTGGGAACAGTCCCTTAAAGTTTTCAATAGCGCTTGACCTCAATTGAGTCGAACCTCGCTCTTTCGCCAAATCAGCAGACTTACAAGATGTTCAAGCACTTTATCAATCTTGTTTTTGTTGTTTGAGTTGTCACATGAGCAAAAGATATTAGCGTCAAAGTCAGGGTATAGCTTTGAAAATTGAATGCGTTCAACATCTCTGTCAGTAATGGTTAGTATCTGTCTATTAGCAGGACACCCAATTTGGGGTCAAATCTCTTTAAAAAGGCTAAAAGCTCATTTCGTTGAGAAAAGGCTTTGGCTGGGATTAGCCCGTTCCGATATTTCCCGCAGCTCTCCGGGGAATTATTCTCAACGGGAATTCCCAATGGAAGGTTGCCGAGAAAGCCATTATGGAGCCTCAAGTCAGTAAAAAAAAAAAAAAAACTGCTTCTTAAAAATATTATAGACACGATTCCAGGAGTCCTGAGTGTTGACGGGTTTGCATGTTCGATTCACTTTGCTTGTTCATGTCACCCGTATCCTGACCGCCTTCCTGCCTTTCTGCCAAAAGACCGTCAGGGCGCCGCTCCAAGTTAAATCTTGGCCAGACACCACACACGTCTGGCCACGCAGTTTGCGGGCAGATCGATTTCAGGTCAGCCTAGGCAGTCGCAGGCGTGTAGGGGGGGGGGTATCCATGTCCCAGCTGACAGGCACGTGTTTGGGGATGCGCTCTTTTGTGATGAGAAATAAACTATCAGGATGTGTTGGTGTTGGATTTTGGAGATCTAAGAATTTGACACAGAAACTCTGGTCAACATACGAGCCATGTTTTTCCTGGTTCGATATGGTCTAGCTTGAAGTTTTCTGGAATCTTCTCCAGAAAATGTGCGGACTACTACAAAACATGTGAAAATTGGGAAGCGGTGTATCAAACCAACCACCGTAGCCTATCGATGCTATTCATTAGCCTATTTATTGCGTTGGGTTAGCGTCATGTGTTAGCGGAAGGCAAAGTTGTGGTTCTTAAATACATGTTTTATATTTAGTGTGATGGTAATCTTTGAAAGGGAGTGGTATTATATAGCTTGAAGAATCGCTCGCTCGCCACCAAATTACTAAAATAAAAAAAACATTTGGTCTCAAGACGCCACTGTACTAGCGGGGCTTACTAGCTTAAAAGCGACATCCATTTAAAACAATGTTTCTCGCATGACACATCTGTTTTAGCCACGGTGTCATTTTCACCCCTCGGAAGTTATTCCTAAGAATGATCACACGGACAAACTGTTCACCTCCAGCGCTTTGATCCCGTCCATCTGGCACATAGCGAGGCCTGGACTCGATGAATTATTTGCCAGATTTATATGACCCAGAAATGCGTTTGTGTGTGCGGTGAAGCTATACCCGTTATATCCTGGACGCGTTCCTGAGCAGCGCTCCCCACATGGACACTGCCATGCTGAGAATTCCAAACGCCCCCACCTTCCACCCTGCCCCCCTTCTTTGCTTTCTTACAAAGCTCTTGCGGAGCAGCCGGCCAAAAATAACAAAACATACCGCCTGTACTCTGGCCTGCTAGGCTGCGACTAATTCAAAACAGGATCGGATCGCGAACGGACTCTGTGAGCGAGTGTGAACGTTTCTTCGTCTTTTCTCTAATTTCAAATTCCGGCTACTTCCAAGTTAAATTTCTAGGCTTTTTTGTTGACCTCCTGGGATGAACCTAGAATTTACACCCAATTTTCTCCGTCGCGTCTACTCCCACTGTGCCGAGACGGAGGAGACCTTCTGAAAGGGAGGTGGAGGACGATGAGGAATCATTTGTCCCGCCCCCTTCCCACCGTCCCCCGATGCCTGTAAATCTGCCGGCGCATTTCGTGCCGTCCACGACTGCGCACTTGGCGAGCCCTACCGGCCGCCGCACCGCCAGATCATTAACAGAAGCTAAAAGGAACAGCAGATATGGCAACAACATTGAAAATATCACATTACAGCGTTCCCTTATTCAGTTTTCGGCTTCAGCTTTTATGTGTTTTTAGTCATTAGGCATCCCACCCCTTCCAAATATCTGCTACAATTGTTAAAAGTATTGATGTTGCAAGGGAATCTCTTTGCCTATATTTCCCAGTGTTGTGGAGTCCCGTGACAGCTTTGTCGAAGCCTCTTTTGGTGTTTGTGTGCATCTCTGCGGTGGCGGTACACTCCCAGCAGAGCACCTATTAGTCTTGGCCGTAGCAGACAGCCAGAGTCCAAAAGATGAACCCACGAGGCACTTCCTCTCGTAAATCAGCCGCCCGGCTCTAAGCTGGGAAACAGCTGCGAGCCGCTAGTTTGCACGCTGTTGCGCTCTTTTTAAGTTGCTCGAGTGGGTGGAGGGAGAGTTTGGGGAGGGGGGGGGGGAGCAGGAAGTAACCTTCTGACCCTGCCTGCTGCTCTCAGTGTCGTATTACAGGGAGGTGGGGGGGGGGACCCTCTCAAGCAGACAAACTTTTTTTTTTTTTTTTTTTTAAACGGCAAACAGCTCTAGTGTTGTCTGAGTTGAGCGAAAAGAAAACAGTCTTACGGTGAAGACGTCGTCGTCGCCCAGCTCGCCCTCGTTCTGGAGTGCTGTTGAGGAGGTTGTGGAACCTACGGGACAAAGAAAAAAATTCTTTTTTGTTGCAGGCCAAATTGACTTTGTAAGAAACCTGCAGTTGACACACTTTATTTGCTTTTGTGAATGACCCCCCCCCCTCCCCCGGGCCTTGAGTTTGACACCAGTGTTTAAGGTCGTTTACTGCTTCCTCTACAGTGTCAATTTGCAAACTTTATTCCTGTAAAGTTCATTTGGAAGCAACACTGTTGGTTTTGTGCATTGGGAACAAAAAAGGGCCTTTCCCTAAAAGTTCCCAATAAAGTTTGTGGTTGGCTAAAATGTCAATAAAGCCAGTAGTGAACACTCCTTAGTCAAAAATAGAAAACAACCAAATGTGAAATAGTAAGCACGGCAGTTATTGAGCGTGCCTGTTTTGTGATTGAATGCTAAATGTTGTTAGCCAGGCGCTACGTACCTTCGGCCAGGTCCTCGATGGCTTTGCGCACTCCCCTGTCGAAAGCCCTGGCGTCGGCCGGACTCTGGAAGGAGAGGCCGCACCTTCGGTCCTCCACCTTCCAGTGGTGAAAGGTGGGCGTGGCGATGGTGTACACCAAGTCCTTCCTCAACGGGCAGTCCATGATCACCTGACAACCCAAAGGACATCAGTCAGGATGAGGCTTGCGGGACTTTCAAAAAGATGAAAACTTTCCATAGAAAGTTAGCTCTTGGATACATCATGGCCGCCTTCACCTGTTTGTCCCGTAGCCGCTCGCCCCGGATGAGAAACTGGGAGCTGCCGGAAGGCGGTAGCTGGGGCAGCTCGGGCGGCCGTAGCCGGCACACCCCCACCCGACTAAGGGCGCCCCCATCCTGGGCCAGCCAGCCTCCGCTCGAGTCGTCCCGCGTCATCACCACCGCTTTCACACGCACGATGTAGCTGTCACTGCAACATGACAATCAGAACCTCGCTTAGAAACTCGGGCCCGATTGCGCAACCGTCGCAACCTTTACACGGTAGTTCACTGTATCATCTATATACGGCATTGAGTTTGCTTTCCACACATCGGCAGAATGTTTGAGGGCGTCTGCAGTCACGACTTTGCCTCGTCCCGGCTCTAACGACGTGGGAGGTGTTGTACGCGCACCACCACGCGGGCCTACATAAGTAACCGTATTTTATAAACTTAAACCCGGGCTCCTAATTGGTGGCATTTCCACCCTAAACTCTCATCTACTCGCACCTGCGTGATAATTTTATACGTGATTTTTGTCGTCTTGGGGGGGGGGGGAATAGAACGTCAATCTGTCGGCGATTCCACACGAAATGGAGGAAGAAAAAAAACGCAGACGGAAGTCCCTGCGACAGTTTAGTCTACCGAGTTCACCAGTACCGAACAAAAGAGTCGTCGTGTTCCAACATGATGGTCGCCACCCTCCATGGGGACACAATGACCTCCGTGCACTGATCTGACAACAACAGGAAGGAGTCTTTGTGTGTGCGTGTGTGTCTTTTAAAAACGAACACGCAAAGGGTGTGTGGACTCCACTGTTTGTCTGTCGTCAGCCAGCTTGTCATTCAGTCACTTTTATGAATGTGCGTGGGTGGGAGGGAGCTGCTCTACTGGTTTCGCCACCTGTGCTCTGTGTGTGTGTCCATAGATGCGTCAAATCCGCGGCACTGTCTGTAAGCTAATTATATAACAACACCCCTCTCTCTCTCTCTCCTGCACCTCCCTTTCCCCCCTCTTCATCTCTCACTTGCTCGCCCACACACACATCTGTATTTCCATTCTCGTCCATTGACATATACAGTAGCGTTCCCCCGGCTCCTGAAACCTTAACTGAGACAGTCTTCAGTCATAACGACGGCTCGTATAAATAACTCCGGGATGGGCAACAAGTTGTCCGACAGACGTTCCCCCTCTCACTTTTTGGTCAGATTATCTGTTTGTTGCGTTTAATTTAGTCAGCTAACAGTTGTAGAAACGAGGGACATCGTAAAACTTGGCCGTTACAAAGACAATAGCGCTTAGATTTGATCACCACGCTGACTCTTGGTGCACTTGAAAACACATGGGCGACAGGTCGGGCCACCCATGAGCAGAAATAACAGCAAAAAAAAAAAAAAATCCAGACCTTCTTTATAAGCACACATGGTTCAAAATACACAATAGCGGCTATCAACGCTCTCGGTGATGTGAATATGTCACATTTCGGTCTGGTCTTGTGACCCGTGTTTAAAGCCCCCGTCTGCTGACAGGCCCTGTAATCTGTGGTGGGAACACACAAGGAAGAGCCACAAGCGCTACTTTGATACCCACAGCGGCGGAGGCGGCCGCAGTGTGTTCTAGACTAACGTACAAGGGTGCACGCAAAAACATTTGCAAGGGTTGGGAACCTCATTGAGACAAAAATGACCAGCTTGAGCTTTTTTTTTTTTTGCGTCAAATTGCGTCACTATTTTTTTTGCCAAAGGTTGGAACTCTTGCCACTCATTGGCAACTGCGCTGATAAAGGGCAATTCATGAATCACCTCTTCTAATTTAATCAGCCCATCCCTCGTCAGGTTGAAAGGTCCACTGGCGTGGTTAGCCTCCACACCTTAGCTTGGCTCATTTGTTTGTGCTAATATTAGAAAAATATAATGACCTCAAAAATGTCATTCAGTAATGCCAATTGTTGTAAGCAACTTAAAAAAAAATACTCGACTGGGCTTCACCATTATGTACCAATTCAGAAAAATAAAAAATAATTCAACAGTACACAATTGGCTTCTCTTGGCAGTCACATCAGTGAATACGTGTGTAATTAATTTTATTAGCCTAATGACATTATTGCCCATCATTTTTAATTTACTGTTGCTAAATCAACACAAAAATACACACCATGCTTGGTGAAAATTGTTCTAAGTTTCAGAGAATAATGTATGACTTCTAGGCAACTTGGCCCTATCTAGAATCCAGATAGAATCTCAATAAAATCTCAATTCCAAATGCATCGGAGGATGTGATTTATGTGCAACAATGCGAGTCACCTAACAGGGACTGCCGGTCGTCATGCGCGGCATCCGACTCATGCATGACTGTTTGCGATAGTAAAAAAGAAAAAAGGGCTCGTGCTGTGTGATAAGGGCGGCGACACTTCCTCTGAATAGAGCTGACAAAGGCCACTCCTTGGTCTAATCAACACAAGCACGCATACGCGTAAAGGCTACGCCGCTTATGGCGCACACACCTCAAGTCCACGCCAGCAGGAAGTGGCGGTGACTTTTTGACGCGCCCGTATTGTTTCAGGCCTAATCTGTAACGACGAGGCACGCGTAGGCTTTCTCCACATATTTGATATTCAAATTCCAGTTTTGGAATTTTGAATACAATATTTGGCTTTTCGAAAGATCAAATTAAATCAAAATTAAAACATTTTAAAATCACAATTAACTTTTGACTGTTTTTTCTTAAAAAAATTACATTAAAATTGCTAATATTCAGTGGGGATCAAACTTTACAAATGCTCCTCCCCATTAGCTACACCCTGCGCAGGTCTTGGGGAAAAAAAAATCGAATTTCCAGTCCAGTTTAATTTGCTAATTATGTAAACGCCTTTAATTAATCTTAAATCATAATGCAAACCATGACATCTGACAGCCGGAGGGTGAGCCGCGCCGAAAGTTG
Organism: Syngnathus floridae; assembly: GCF_059516105.1. Taxonomy (NCBI): domain Eukaryota; kingdom Metazoa; phylum Chordata; class Actinopteri; order Syngnathiformes; family Syngnathidae; genus Syngnathus; species Syngnathus floridae. Next base: position 2,583,716 of record NC_142421.1, read on the forward strand.
TTTCCAGGTCAGCGAGTAGCTCCAAGGTTTTGCTAGCATGTTCTGTGCACGCCAATATCAGTTAGGATTTTCATGAAAACGTTTTGACAGCCATAGTCAAAGACACCTCCAAAAATGGCTACTTAGGAATCTATGTGAACTTGTCACGTATACTTTGCGAGGCTTTGAAAAGTTCCACATGTTGAGAAGGAATAGAAATGGAATGAAAAGCTTCCCTATCCCCTCCGCAAACGAAAACAAAAAAAAGAGGGCGAGGTGAAGCGAGTTCATTCCCAACTATTGACACTGATGTCTCCCGGGGGGGATGTCGCGATCGGCTTCTTGCCAATCCGACACCCTTATATGGAACGCTCACTCACGTGTCCAAGCGGAGAGGTTGCCCAGCCAAGTCATTCAGGCGGCGGACGCGTTTGGAGTCGGTATAAATTCAACAAAAAGACTATTATTTAAGAGAGGAAAAAAAAAAGACTATATTAAAATAAATACGCCCTTTGTTCTTACAACAGGACTTCATTTTTGTAACAATACGGATTTTGTTAAAAAATAACTTTACGGACATTTATGTGATAACGTGACAATCATATCCGAGATTTGAATCGGCCCGAAGCTAATTGGGTGATTCTCACCTGCTTTTCTATTTTTAATCTGTTACCGATTATTTGACAGACTCCAAAGTTTCCGGATCTTGTTTTGAAAAGCGCTGACATTGGGTCAAAGTGTGGTGAATAATGCAAACTGGAAGTGGTAGTTCTTAGCGTGTGTCATGTTAGCGCTACATCTGATCCGTTGAAATCAAGGTGGAAAATAAGCTGATTGCTTCTAAACCTCTTACAAGGTCAAGCAAAACTCCCCATAATGCTTCATATCCTCTTAGACTTGAGCGGCTAATACTTTCAGTCCGACAACATTGTTTTTAGATGGAAATGAATAAAAAGCGTATTTTTCTCCCGCTTTGCAAGACCGCTGTATCTTAAACCCTCCTCGTGTTTGATAACTTGTCAACTCTGTTTACATAAACACTCGGATGTTGCGGTTTTCGCTCGTGGCGACGCTTACGGGCCTAAAACTCAGCCGGCCGATATTCGATGTGATTTCCGGCCGAGTTACCGCCGCTTAAATAACCCTCGAGTCGTTTTGTATTTCATATTTGCCGGGAAGAGCGCCACATCAAAAACGACATTATTTCTCGCGTCTTTGCAGAGAATTCCGAACGGGGGTGGGGATTTTCGGGCCTGGAAATGCAAAGCACATGATACGTGTACATTGCGGTGGCGCTAACCACGTTTATTCACATCAATCGTCACCCTAATAAAACGTCAAAGCAAAGGGGGCTGAGCTCGTGAGAGTCAAAGTTGACATGGACTCTGGCTATTATTAAAATCCCTCGGTCATTCCGTCAGCTGATAAGCAAAGATTAATTATTGTTTTAATGAAAAAGGACAAACAATCGGACTCTGTTGTTTGCTCTCGAGATATAAACAGCTCAGGCTATTATATAAAAGCTGTGATGAGTACAACACAGGAAACACTGTTACCATGGATCTGTTCCACATGATAGTGTGTGTGCGTGCATACTTGGCGGGGTGTGGGGGGGGGGGATACCACGGTTTATTAAGTTCATAGAATTGATTGGAATGCGCTACCGACATGGTATTTTAATCACAGTGTATTTCCAACAATGTTTAAAGGCGGGCCTCCGTTGGGTTACTTTCAAGTATTCTTATAACCCTTGATCCTTAAATCCACCGTTCTCGTGTCTTTATTGCATTAAAAACATTTTGAGGGAAATCTGCATCAAAGATTTGGAAATTGCGTACCCGCGATCACGATAAAAATGTGCTCAGAATTTGAAGTCACATTCCACGGACAACAATGCTCTCCGTTGTATGTATCTCCATATAGTTATGTTATATTTTAGGAAATTCCTTAAAGATGACGCCCGTGTAAGTAAACGTAGGTATGTCGGGAGGTAATAAATGACCAAACAAGGCTACTCGAGTGCACTTAGCAAAGGCCGTTGGCACAAATTTAGTGTGTTATTCTTGACGGTTATTACCGGTCGACCGCCATGAAATTCCACACCAAACGGGATAGTCTCGATATCAAATGTTGACAAATATAAACATGAGGAACAGAACAATCTTAGCAAGGCGTTTGAGGGGGGGCGGTCAATATGTAGACCCTCTAACTCGAGCGTCTGCTACGTGATGAGTGCTTTTTTGTTTGGGGTGGATCGCCTTTCCGTGGGGATGCCAGACTGACCTCGGATGAATGTCAATGGGCATCTTACCCATAAATTGCAATTAAAAAATATGCGATAGTCCGTCATCATCATTTCGTAATTGTCTTTGATCCATTGTGAAATGTAAGGGTGGGCATGTATTTTGAAAGTTGCTAATCTGCCCTTATTATAGCTATCGTGATGTATATATATCGTGCATGAGCTAGAATAGACAGGGTTGTGCTGAATTGTGCAATTTAGCTCGTAGCTATAGCGCTGGAGTGACCTTCCAAAGAGCCGAGGCTCTGTCACTGTTGCTCCCGTGGAGCCGAGTGCGGCCGGCGGGCATGAATGGGGGGGGAGACAGCTCCGGAAAGTTTCGAGGGCTTTTATGAATGACGCCGGCGTCACGCTACCGCAGCGCAAACATCCCTCTCTGATGCCCTTCGGGCCCCTTCCAACACCCCTCCCCTCCCTCTCCAAATGCAAGTTCCCACCGAAACATACCCTAATCGACATCGCAGAGCCAAAATGGCGAAGCAGCATAACAAACGTCTCCATGTTGGATCGATGGAGGGTTAGGGTTAGGGGGTGCTCGTGGGTGCTCACGGAAGCGAGGCGGTTAAGGCATTATGACGCTATTTTAACCAACATTAACGTGATGCATGTGGGATTTGCGATGAAAACGTCACGGTTTTAAACCGGGATTTTTTTTTTTTTATGAATGGGGGTATGCAAATGAGCTGCGATTGAAAAAGACATGGCGGATGAGGCGTATCGGATATCTCATATCCTGTGAGACTTCCCCTTTCGGTTAGAGGCACCACACAGACGCACACACGGAGCTAAAAACAAATATTATAATAACACACGCGCCGATATGATCACTTTGTGGCCTTGTCTCGTTTTTGTTTAATTTGACGTGGTGAGAGCTGCAAGCTCTCTCAGCCGGGGGAAGTGTTTGTAAAACGGGGGGCTGCTGGCGGACGATCCGTTCACAAAATGTTTCCGATCCACCCACGCTTCGACTCCTCCACCACCACCACCTCGTTTTTCTCCAAACACAAGGTGGCCCTTCAATCTCGCCACCCAGCAACTCATATTGCATTCTGTTATCTTGAATAATCTTAAGCAGAAGGTATTTTAAAAAAGTAGCCGAGACCAAGTTAAGCACGAGAGGGGGTGCAGTGGGAGAGCGCAAAGGGGGGTAAAATGTAGGGGTGGTGGGGGTTTTATATGGCTACTTACTCGTTTGGGTGTGTTTCTTCTTCTATCATGTTTCCTCGCTTCACCTTAGGTCACGTAGCGCGGCGGATGCGTTCTCCCTCGTCCTCGTCATCGCGTTGATCCCCGCTACAAATCCACATTTACCACCAAAATATCCTCCTGGAAATCTTTGGTGTGCAGTGCGAACCCACCCCCCTTTCTCCCTCTTCACCTCCCTGCTCTTATTCCTCGTCAGCCAGCTGCTTTCCGATTGCAAATGTCGAGCCCCTCTCCTCCGATATCCTCCAACTTTTCAGCGAGCCAGCAGGTACTGTTAGTCCGACGAAAGCCTTCCCTCCCCCCGCCTTGCAGGAGAATATGGACTCGCCCTCAGGTGCTGGCTGGTTGTCGTTTTTTTTTTTTTTTGCCCTCCCCCCCGAAAAAATGTCCTCCACACGACGGTGGTTGTTGTTATTACAATGTAAAAATCGCGTTGTAGTCGCCGTGGGGTGGCCCCGCTAGAGCCCCATCTCTCGCGCTGCTACTCCATGTTGGTTTGCAAGGCAGCCAGGCAAGCAGGCAAGGCAGCCCGAGTCGCTCCAGCGATGCCGGGGGAGGAGGAGGAGGGGGGGGAGCTGGGGGAGGGAGGAGAGGGAGCAGGGCGGAAGTTGTGACGTAGGTCTCCAGTTTGGTGCTGGGGCTGAAAGCCACATGCCCCACACCCCCAATAAATAGCACCCCAACTTAGCTCCTCATAACCACTACATGATTTCGAACTCATTGCGCATAAAATAGCATGCAGTAGTTTTGTCCTCTGATCAACTTGCATAGTACTTGTACTGAGAGAAAAAAAATTACTGGACACATGTTCATCAAAACAATGTGGCCTGAGTCTCAAATCCAAATCTCAGCCACGGTTGACTACAAGTATACCTTACTCTAGTTTTATGTGCTTTCTACACATTTTATCGTCATCTGCAAAAAACAACAACAACTAACAAGCCTGGTTTCACAAATAGTAAAAGTAAAAAGAACAAATGAATGTTTTCAAGTGCAGTAACAGTACAGTAACTACAATAAGGGAACAAAATACAGCATTTGTACTTTGGTATATGCATGTGTGTATATTTGCATGGAAATGTCAGTGTGTGCGTATTACTGTAATAGAAATTTATAGACTATATTCATTTGCATTTTTTTCTTACCATTTTTTCCACAAAAAGATCAATAAAATGCTTCTGCATAATTGTATTAAAAAAGAAAAAAAAATGATACATGCCTAACATTGGATTTTTTTTTTTAAATACAGTACGCAATTTTATGCAAATTTAGACCTGCGGAATCTAAAGTCGAACTTTTCATGCCTTGTCGGTTAATCTCACCTCTCAGTGTGAACTAACATGCAGTTCCAAACTCCACATGCATGATTTACTCAAAAGCCCGATTAATTTTACTGAGACAATCGTTCCGGGTTGATCTTTTCCCACACCTATTGATCCGCTTAAAGTGTGAGCAAGTCAGATGATTGAGCGCTTCTGTTTACACCACCACTAAACACTAGACTGCATTGTTTGTTTTTATAAAGAGAGGATCAAGTCTGAACTAATCCCCCAGACAGGATTTCAGAAAGCGCGATGTAGTACCGCCCTCTGCTGGTCATTGTTGCCTTTGTCGTACCATGATTTCGAAGATTAATTTACACTTCAATCTCATAGCATCGTTCTCCTTTTAAATAAATAGAAATGTCATTCATCTTTTCCAGTCTTTCCCTATTTTTATAATGTATTTTTAATAAGAAATGGAGCACTCTACACTCTGTGGTATTGCGCCATTAACATATAGCTATAATTAAAATTAAATAGGATAAAGTATTTACAAGTTTGTGCATAATGATGTTTAGTGCTAATGCTGTTTTAATGCCCACTTCGTTGTGTTCCACGTGTGCCTTGGTCACCAGGGGGCAGTGTAATACAAGTTTACGTCATACAAAAACATTATCCACAAGTGAGTCAGTAATCTGCAGTTGATATTACTTGGTTTTCTCTGAGTATTAAAAAATTGTCGGTCTACATGTGTTGATGCACACTTTGCGTTATTTGATTAAAGTTAAATTGAAACTGCATAATTGCTAGTTTTGTGAGCATGTCTATGGTGTTTTGCATTGTATGTTAGCATTAAGCTAGCAACGTTTTGAACATCAATTCGATTTTACTGCCTTCATTAGCAAAAATAATTTAAATAATGTTAAAAAAAAACATTTATTTACAAATTAGTTCCACTTGTATTCTTTTCACATGGCCAATGACTGACTACTGGATGAGGACCTATACTGGCACCGTGTGGCTCAAATGGGAAAAGTTCTTGCTCTCGTATACGTGCTAAATTTAGGATGGAAAAAAGTTCTTCAGACTAAGAAATTTCAAGTCCTTGATTTTTATTTATTATTATTTTTTGGGTTTTTACAAATACAAGTAATAGACATGCGTACACTTTTGTTTGGGTATTAGTTACATCATACTCTTAGAAATGTGGTCTGGTTTATATCAGTGCATGGAAGACTCAATTCATCCAAAAGTGCATGCGTATGTACACATTGGGATTAAACTGGCAAAGATGTTATGACTATATATGTATTAATTATTGGACTAGCAAAAAAAAAAAACTTAAAATAATTCCCCCAATTCTCACAAGATTATTGTCTTCTCTTCTCTTGCTTCTTTCTTTCTGGTTACTGGACTGAGCCCTCAGAAGCTTTTGAGCTCCTTTCACACTAAATTTGAGCTTTAAAGGAACCTAATTTGTCTTTAATTCAAACCACACTGTGAAACCCGGGACACATTCGTCAGCGCTGACTCCATGACCCCTCTCCATCCCCATGTGCAGCCCCCACGGCCCTCTCCATCCCCTCAGCCAATCAGAAGCTATCAAGCCAGCGTCTCCATGTCTGTAACTTTTGTACACTTATGAAGTCTGCCCCCTCCCCACCACTCCAAAGACCACCCCTCCACCCTTTTAAAATCAACAACACTAATGACTCCCACCAACACACAAACACACACGTCCTACCTATCACAACAGCTCACATCCAGGTGATAAATGAGGTCGCCCCTAGTGTGTGGTATGAGTTCAAAGGTCACGCCAACCGTTCTTGTGGGGTTCGAGGGCATTGGGAAGTCAGGGGGACCCCACTTCCCCCAGTAGACAGTCTCATCCACCAGGGGGCGACAGACAATCACGTTGTGCTCTCGATGCGCTTTCAGGTAAAATATGAAAACAATCTAAGTAAAAGTGAAAATGATAAACCAAACAATAGTGCTGTTTCTAAAAAACGGAAAAGATACAAGAAATTTGTTCAAACGTGAAAGGAAGTAAAATAATATGAAAAATAAAGTTTCATGGCTCATTTCATTCAAAATAATCTTAGAGTGGAAGTAAACTATAAACCCAGTCAAAACAAACATTCAATATATAAAATCTTAATAAATTAGGCTTTTATTAAATACTTAATCATTTCAAATTCCTTTGATGTTTAGAACAAAAATACATTTTGGCCAAGTGTTTGAGAGGCCGGCTCTTGGCATCAAAGGCACATTTGTCTCACGCCAAAAACGCTCGCAAGCTAAATCATTTTGACATCTCCAGGAAATGGATGTAAGTCAATGTCCTCTGAAGTGATATGGAAGCATGACCGCATGCGTGCGCGCATGTGTGTGTGTTGCAGGTCAATACCGAGGTCATCAGTGTTTAGTCTGTGGTTTTCGCCCGAGTGGCGGCTCCACTTTTCCGTTCGCCTAGCTGAGATTTACAGCCAAACCGTCTCAACTTCAGCCATTTTAGTTTAGCACTCATGTTTGGAAATATATCACACGAAACAAAAATGAAAAGGATGATTGTGCAAAAATCACACATTTTTGGACTGGCTTCATATCAGAGTCAGGGTCAACATATCAGTCAAGAAATCTAAGCCGGGCCTTTACGACAAAGAGGAGACTGTGGAGTCTTTCCAGCGCGGTAAGCTAACATTAGCGTGTTTGGTTAAGTGTTTGCTGCAACTGACGGCAAAAGATGTGATAGCAAAGAGGAAGCTCTGGTAATGAACTGGAGCCTGGCAGAAAGTGAGTTGAAAATAGAATAGATCTATCCAAATGAGTTTAAAAACATCTTCAGTCTGACTCTGTGGGCTCTTTGAGTACATCAAATGCAATAAACAAACAGTACCATTTGCCCTCCCCCCCCTCCCAAATGTGGGTGCGTTAGCTGTTTGACAGGACTGTACATCATAGTCTTGGATGGCTTCTAATTGAAAGTGACGGCTCTGTGTTTCTGCGGTGGTCAGTGTGGATACTTTTGGGGGTGGGGGTCTGGAACCTAAACCTGGAGTTGCGGACATTCAGAGTCTGCCCCCGCTCGGAACCATGTCAAGAATTCCAGTTCTGTTGTGGGAAGGAGTTACTCAGTGTTTGGATAATTCAAGGTTGAAGGAGCCCATTATAATTTTATTTTATTTGATAATTTTGGCCCAGTCCATCAATTATATAAAAATGTCCATTGCTGTGTTTCAACTCCACAGTCTCCACTTTACTGTATTGGCCCATTTTCTTTCTTTTCTTAGTCTCCTCTTCAAAAAAATTGCTTTACTTTATAACATATGAGCGTAAAAGGCCAAGGTTAACTCTAACGTCATCATTTTGTTGTCCTCTGGTTGTTTTTCTCCATTGTTTGTTTTCTATTAGCATTCCCGCCCTATATATTGTAACCACACCAAGCAGTATTTATTAGCAGTATTTGTAGCTGGTCATCCAAATTGTTTGCAGCGGCCTGCCAATCAGTGTCGATCCGCCTTGGGCGCTTGTTTTCTTTGAACACATTCTAAAGGCTCAGCCGGCGTGTCTTGTGTACGCCACACATGACAAGTCCCAAACATTTGCAATTGCTCATGACAGATCTGACATAAACAGCCTCTCATCTGCCCGGTCCCGAGCTAAACAAATGCACCGCTGATCAACCAACCTCACTTAATCTCCCTGTTAGATTTTCCAAACAAACCCTTCCCCACCACACACACACACATTGTAATTCCGCTCAAACCCCAAAATGCCTCGCCGATCTCGTACGCCTGTCAGTTTTCCAGATTAGCTGTTTGGCATCAACTATCAAAGCTAACAACAGTGGAACGTCTTTTCAAAAAATACTGTGTGCGCACAAATCGACCCCGCGCCCCCTGCCCTCTCAATCGGCCCCCTTTTGTTGGCGGCTTGCTCCAGGAGAGCGTGTTGATGGAGCAGCATCGATGTTCGGATTAGGGCACGCGTCCGTGATCAAGTGCTCAAACAGTAGATAAGAGCAGAAGGAACACACTTTAATCCTGTTAGAGTAGCAACTCCGACCGACGGACGGACAGACGACGCTTTGTTGCACGCCTTTTATCGTCAAATATCAAAGACACAACCAACTGATTGTATTGCTAGCTCTCAGACGAGCTAACTGTACCAATTAACTGACTCTATGTTTGACGTATATATAAATATATTATGGGCCATATCTATACGTAAAATGTAAATCGTTCAGCAACAAAAGAAAGAACATCAGAAGAGAAAAGCGAGGCGTCCATTCACAAGTTTTGTCTCGGCACGGCTTTTCATTTTCACCCTGACTTGAGCGAGGGTGCACCGCAAAACTGTTGAAATTGGCTGTGCCGGGATGGCTTTGCTTTAGCGGCCTGTCACTTTGAGGTAGACGTGTGAAAAGGTAATACAACCTAAGATTTTATTCTCCCTCTCAACCCCTCCCAATCCTTCTTTTCCATTTTTTTTCTTCTTCAACTACTTAGCGCCACCATGACTTTGTCCTTGTCCACGTCGTCCAATGACGACACTTTTAAGACAATCCCTGCTGCTTGTTTTAAAAGTACTTCTGCGCCCAAAGGGATAAAAATGATAGACTATTAATTGGGGAGGGGGGGTCACATAATTTTATGTCCCTCTGGCATTTCTTAATTTCTGTCAATCATCTGTTGATTAAACCGAAGCACTTTCTTACTTTACGTTTACCCTTGCTCTCCGTTTCCATTGTGCGTTAACGTTTGCCCATCAATCGGAAAAAGAAAGTAGAGCAAAGCAATTCTAAAGACACCACTGAAAAGTAACTAGATATTAAAACCCGATAATCAAATGATACAAATGATAAATAAGTGGTTCTAAAAGGTTTAGGGGACTTAAACATGAGCCCTGAAGTGGTCATTGGCCATACAATCTCAAGGAGAACATTCAAACTCCCAAATTCAAACCTTGAACCTCACAACTGCGAGCCAGACAGTCGAACCACTAGGCCAACGTGCCGCCCTGATTAAAAATATATTCCGTCAAGTTGAATACAAGCCTTGTTGACTCTGCTGACAAGTCCCAACACGTCAAGCCGTGGCGATCCCACCACGGCACGAAGATTAAAAACAACTGTTGGTAAACAAAACGAGCATCCCGCCGAGGCCGCCGCTAATCACACGCGCATCCTCCCGTATCACGACTGTTTAACATTCATCGCCGCCACGGTGACGACGAGAAGCACGTGCGTTAAAAAGCAGGCAATCCCAAGCGTGGGCGCAATTAGTTCTTAAATAAAGTGCCTGCCCTGCTACGCTTTGGTAACATTTTAATTAGGCAACCCCGCTCTACCCCCCCCCCCCCCCCCCCCCCCCCGCCTTTATTTTTGTCAAATAAACAGGCCTGTTTGCCTGGAAAGAACTCCCTGGGGGAGGCACTCAGCGGTGAGGGTGCTCATGGTAGGAAATGGAGAGTTTACCCGAGGAGATAATGGCTGTTTGTTTCTTTTGAAGGAGATCCAACGCTTCCACTTTAGAGCCCATCGATTAACTGCTGCGTTGCCTAAGAATACTATTTTTGCTCCTTACATTGAAAGAATTCAGCTTCAAAAGTCTTTAATAGTGTAATGCCGGTCTTGATTCTTTTTTTTTTTAAGTGGCTAATCGTTAAAACTAGATGCTACTTTGTAAACTTCATAAGTAGATTTGATTTAGTTATCTGTTATTTAAGCGTGTGAGTACTTTGTCGACCCCTGGCCAACCTGGATACTTATGTTTCTTCTCGTCACCATAGCAGCGAGTTCTTTTTTTGGCCTCTGGAGGGCAGTGTAACCCAGGTGCTGAGCTACTGGTCAACACTCGTTGACTGCCCTCTGAGCAATTGCGTTTGGCCTCCTTAGATTTCATCCACATACTTTGACTTTATTTTGTAAATTTCCAACATTTTTGTTTGGCTTGAACAAAATCGACCATACTCTGTATACGTCCTTTTTACCATTTCGAGTTTTTACCGTCATGCCACGCACGTAGAAGTTTAAGCCCCGCAACCAATCCACCGTTGTTGTTTTTTTTTCAAATTTAGAAAGTGCTCGTTTAGTTGCTTCGACCCGGAAACTTTCGTCTTGTTTCTTGTCAAGAGTGTCTGAAGATAAACTCCTTTGACAGGGTTGCAATCTCTCATCTCCTCACCGCCTCTTCTTAGACACGCCAATCATGATGTATTCACAGTGAAGGGCCAATGACTTATTTTCTTAGATTCGTAGATTAGCTTGGAGAAAGTTTATAGCCCTTAAAAGGCTTTGTTTTTCATCAGCCTTTGTTTTTCCTCGACGTTTCCGCGATGGGAATTAAGGCATAAAAATGGGAGCGGACCCTCCCAGAAAAGATTTCTGGCCTTCTAAAGAGTAACAGGATATTCACTAGTGTCAGTGATTTTCCACTTTAATCGTTTTTGACTGATTTTCAGCTTTTATTTCCGTGCTTGTAAGCTGACAGGGCAACGGGGAAAGGACTATCGGGGAACTTCAGGACTTGGAATTCCTGGAACTTGATGTTCCACTGTATGTTCGACCCCAACCCATAAGGTTCCTCCAAGGTCTTCTTTCGGCGGCAATAAGTTTTCTTTTCGAGATGGCCCAAGAACAACAATGGGCGGGATCGAAAACATCACCTCGGCATGACGGATATTGTTTTCCGATATACGGCAGAGAGAGAGAAAGACTTGGTCAGTCCAAACAGAGCCGTAAAGTGCCGCATGGTTAAGCCTGATGAATTAATAACAGGGAAGGCAGATGGGTCCCAGGGGCATAGTGGGAGCGCGGCAGCATGGCCGACAGAGTGCACCGTCAACACACACACACACACACACACACACACACACACACACACACACACACACACACACACACACACACACACACACGCACGTCTAAGTGAAAAGTGAGCCATTTGCATAAAGTGAATCACAGGACAAAGAGAAACATCTCCTCGCTAAACGCAAACACTTCAGTTTTCCAATCCTGACCTCATTAGTTTCATTCGCTAATGTACAAACGTGGCCGAGTTGAGTCATTAGCACACCTAATGAAGGCCGGCTCAAAATCAGCACCGAACGCGGATCAGCATTTCAGCCCGGACGCTCGATCGTGGCACTTTTTTTTTTTTTTTGGTCCAAACAAGGAATTGTATAGCGTGGCTTCTCTGGTTTAATGATCACACGGCCCTCTTGCTCAATTAGCTGGCGATTTATTGTAGGGAGGGTTGCTTTTTTATCATTTAAATTGCAACGCAGGGATGCAATTAGCTGCTTGTTTTTTTCTCATTAGCTCGCCCGCTAACGTCGTATTAGCCCGTCCCAGGACGCTTGCTGGACTCACAGTAGTCGCTGGCAGATGCAAACTTTTTCCTTGTGCTGGGCAATAAAATCAAATCTAAACAAAGATCTGAATGCGCCACCTGCTTAGAGGCCGAGCTTCCCCGGTTCGCTTTCCTCTTTTCATCTCCACGTGATTGTATTTGTTGGTAATGTCGCATCGCTCTTGTGTGATTGCCGATGTGATGACAAGCCGGAATGAGACTGCGGCATCATTTACGACGGGCGGACGGGTCAAGGTTACCGTGCAATCTTCTCCCGGATGCGGAGGAACAGCACGGTGAGACACTTTCGGTTACAAAATAGATCGAATGACTTTTTATTACTCGGGTTGGACGATGTCAAATAATATAACATCATAAAGGGTTTCCGAAGCCTAAACTACAACCGCCGCCTTTCTTCTCGCTTTCTTCTCACCGTCAAACGGATCCTGTTGGAAACAAAACAAAATATCCATATTTCATCGGGCGGCAGCGAACGGCGTTTAGAAATGTCACATCAACTCGCGCGCTAAAAGGTCTCGGCGCTTCCGTCGACATCTCGATCGGCCCGAGCTGAATAATTGAGCGTTCCTCCCAGCCTGTCCGTCTTGGGCGTAGATTTCACATTGTGGCGAAGCCTCGGAGCGTTCCTGCGCCTGCGAGGCCTCCTTTCCAGAAAGTGTGTGACAATTCAATAAAGACTTCAAGAAGTCCGACACACCACAGACGGCCGCCCGCACCTGTACGTACGCTCGCGCAATCGTTCGAACCCGAGGCTATATCGTGCGCCTGTCAGGCCGATGGCCCTCACGCGTGTTTGCCTTTCTGTGCGCCTACGCCAACTACGCTGCGCAGGAAGAAGGCGATGGAGAAGATGGTTGGAGGGCCTGTTTCTTTATTCATTACCCAACGGCCGAGGGGGTTCTCACGGGGGAACCTGGCAACAACGCTTCTCCCGGGCCCATCAGTAGTGTCGCTCGGTCAAGGGCTCCATGCTACAAGCTAGCAGCCATCTTGTTCCTTTTCCTGAGATGATAACCTTCTAACAAAAAGCCCCTCAAAAATAAACTGATACAAATTTGAATAAATGACAGAAGTGACCCGCAAATGGAAGTTCTGCTCGTGATAGGCGATCCTTGGAGAAAAAAAAAATTCCCAGCCACGTCCCAACCCGGGATCGTTTCCCGCTCCCTCCCCTTCCGTAGAGTGACCATCGATTACCGCGACATGACACATCTCTCTCCTGACCCTTTCCGCCCCAAACTGATCAATGGCAATGCCGGGGGATCAATTCCTCAGGCTTTGGGGGTGTCAGATGCGATAGGACACGAATGAGGGCGCGCCGGCGGACGCTTCAAAGCTTGTTGCTCATCAGACAAACAATTCAAATTGAAGACCGCCATTGATACGAGAGATGAGAGGCGCGTTGAAGCTTTTTGTTGTTGTTGTGTTTTCGATTTGTTGTTGAGCCATGTGATGCATGAAGAGAAGTACTTTTGACATTCCCTCTCCTTCATCTTAAGATGTAGTCACTAATTGGGGGGGTCTAGGTCTAGACTTAGAAGCTCTTCCATTTGGATTCATTTGGTTTTATTTTAAGCAGCGCAGCCATTGTAGGATTTACGGTAGCGTTTGAGAGAAATTACATTTTTTTTTCAACTGCAACTATTTGTTATGTCCTCTAAAACGAGATCAAAGTTCTTTCATGACAAAACAACAGGAAAAAGTCACATAAAGAAACGGTAATGGAGAAAATGGCAACACAAAAAGGAGAGATTGTGGGAGAAGAAAAAAAAACACACAAAAGCATTAAAATTTAATTGAAAAATAAAAAGGATGCCGTCCCATGAAAAACATCCTAAATGGGTCTTGTGTGTGGCGGGAAGCAGCACAATGTACCTGAGGCACTGCAAAGTGTTAACACGGAAAACACATCAGAGGAGGAAGCGGACGAGGCCCGACGGCCTGTTGGGGGTTGGCGCTGCGCGTGCATGCTAGCGTGCATGCTAACGTGCTCAATACGTCCCACTTTGCAATTGTTCCGCATGGCGGGCAGCGGGTCGGCCATGCTGCCTAGTTAGCTAGCTCATCGTCAAGTCTCGGGCAATTAGACGATACCGACCGACTTGAATCCTCAACCAGCATTTTGTTTGTATTCCGTGCAAACACCCGAGTGAACATTTAGCTCCCGCGTTCGTATTTATATCTCAGTGTTAACATCCATATCAATACTTTTTTTTTTTTTTTGGTTGCTCCTCATAAACACGTTTACGGCTTCCTAATGCGTTATCATGCGGCGTTATTATTTAGACGTATACCGCCGATTACGATACCTATATATAAGTAACGGCCTGGCGGCTGAAAGAGATGTTTTTTAATCCCAATCATCCATCGCGCGAGTGCCGTTTCGTGGAGTTCACATCTATTCCGGCGTGGCACATTTAATTGCCTGAAACATTTCGAGCTGCCGGCGTAAAGACGAGAGCTCTCAGGTGGCTTCTCAAGAGGAAGGCTGATGAGAGGCTATATTAAGGCTGTTAAACAGCGGACAGGGGAGGGGGGGGGGGGGGGGGGGCTCGCGGCAGGCCCGAAGAGACAAGAGCCTTTATTGGAAATGTAATTTTTGTTTATCCGCAATCACCTGCCGGCTCGTTTGTTTTTACGCACGCGGGCGCTTATAGCAAAGAGCGGCCGCATCCTCCCAAGGATTGCTCTGCGGAGAGGCTGCGCTTTATTACAAATAGGAAGGCTTTCATTGCAGATTGGATGGGCGGAGCTACTGAGCTTGCCCGAGCAAAGAATCACCGCCTTGAATCATTTACGTTGTCGCATTCTTATTAAATAACATTCATTTACTGTAAATTTAAACTGAAAATTGCACACTGAAGATTAATTTAGACTCAATTTATAATTATTTTATTATTTGATTTATTGTAATTATTATTAGACTTAATTGATCATTAATTTAGACTTTTTTTCAGTTCCAAATTTTATGAGGTACCTTCTGACTTAAAAAAACAGATTGACAGGAATACCAACGCAAACTTAAACAAACGAGAGAAATTGCCAGTCAGAGTTGCATGTCAAAGCTCCTCGTTTATTAAATTAGTTTTGAATAAATATTTGGAAAATAAAGGTCGCCCAAAAAAAGGTCTTGCCCTCTGTTGCGTTCATGCGATCCCGTTGATCCGCTGCAATGATGTCACGGTGTGCCTGCGAATTCACATTTGCTCTCTAGTTGCAGCTAATCGCTTTATCATCAGAGAACATTTCTCTAATAAGGTCGCCACCCTGCCTAACCTCCACCCTGTTAATGATCAGGCCGGGTCATGGCTATTAGTTTGCCCTTCCCCCCCATTGGGAGGCCCCATTATCGCTGTTCTGTAGGGAAAGGGGGGGGTGGCCTTTGAGGAGGTAATTTGGTCAGTGCAGAATTAGGGAGTCCTCGGGTGAAGTATGATGGGGCCGGTTCCTGGCGGGTCATTGCGGCTTCCTCCATATTTCTAAGCTTGATTAAAAATTGATCGGCGGCGGAGGCAATGTGAATATATTATTGCGGCCGTTATTCACCTCTGACACATAATTGGACGGTACACACGGCTCTATTTGCTCGGTCGCCATCGCTTTGCGCGTGTGGGAATAAGTGAAACGGAGGCCGTTTGAATCCATCGAGTCGAATCGTTCGAGCCCTTTTTGAAGCGTGGATATGTATATAAAAATGGACGTATAATGACTTTGCTGCTTATCAGTCATGACCTATCCCCGCAAAAGTTTGAAATAAAGCCTTGAAATACACTCTTGGATAAAACCAACATGGATTTGGGATTTTTTACTTATCTCCGACTATATTTTGTCCTAAAAAGCAGCCCGAGTGTGGAGAATTCCCATAGTAGCGGTTAGCTAGCGTAGCCAGCGGGCACATAGATATAAATATATATATGTAAAAAAAAAAAAAAAAAAAAGTGGCGGCTAATGCTATTTGCAATTCACTTGAGGCTTAGTGTGGTGCCATTGTCACGCCTTTTTAGCGTATTAAAACAGCGTGACAGAAAAGAGGCCTTGCACAACATGCTCTGCAAATACACCAGGGAGACTTTTTCATCTTTTGGTCTGCAAATTATCTTCAGTTGCAAGCTAACAAACGTGCGCCATACAACGAATGCTCACAGCAACGAAAAAAAAGT
The DNA here is from genome assembly GCF_059516105.1 of Syngnathus floridae. Lineage (NCBI taxonomy): Eukaryota > Metazoa > Chordata > Actinopteri > Syngnathiformes > Syngnathidae > Syngnathus > Syngnathus floridae. The sequence goes on from NC_142421.1 coordinate 2,599,998, forward strand.
GAACAATTCAGCCCACCGACCAACCAAGATAAATATTGTTCGTAATGATCCATTATTTGATATAACTATAGTATATATAGTACTCCTCCGAGGGGGTGGGGGGGGGGGCACACCCACTCCTCACTCACAAAGACGTTTCCCCTCCCAAGTGGAAATCACTGGTGGAGATTAATAACGACATTAAGGCGGTAATGATGCTGCAACGGTTGAAATATTTATTAAAAATCCCTCTGCTAGCAATTAGCGCAGCATGTAATGGTAGCGCACAAGAAACGGAAGCCATTGTGGTCGGTCACCTTCATCACCCCGCCCGCCCTTCCCCCCAATTTAAAGCCACCATTTGTGAACAGCATTGCTCTAAACAGCCTCTTCTCACCTTGACAACAGCAGCCGTGGGAGGTGTGGCCACAGTGGTGTACAATCTTAATTACAAACACGCCGCCGTAAGGAAATAAGCAGGTGATAAGTTTGTCAGGCATGCGGACTCATGAGGACCAGTCCAAATAAAACAAAGTCAATATAACATTCCAAGTTTCCCCAGAGCCGTTCAGGGAACACCATTTTTATTGGATGATCGACTGGCAGCTTGGGGGATTTCTTACTTCCAGTGCCTGGAGGGACGCTGCGAAGTTCCCCGCACAACTTTTAGAAGAAAACCTCCAGAAGCCGAAAAGCGTCTCTGCTGGCTAACTGTCTAAAAAATAAGTGAGGTCGCCAACTACATTTCCAACCAGTTTGGCGTGTCCAAAGGAATTGTTTTGACACGTTATCATTCCGTACGTCCTTGTTTGTGTTCACACCTCTCAATTTTTCCAGCGGTCAGCTCCGATAGATGACATGAAATGGCGGGAAGGCAGGAGGGGGTCCCATGTTGTTGTCGCTAGGAAGGTCAGGGGTCCGACCATCCCATGGATCCGTTTATTGGCGGCGACGTGCGACCTCCAGGAGCTCATCAACGACGCCATTCAGGCGTGAGGCACGGAGCAAGAACCAAATACTGTGTGTGTGTGTGTGTGTGTGTGTGTTCCTAATGTAATAGCCGCTCACTTCACAACGCTGACAAAGGGAGAGCGATCAATTTGCAATATTGTCCACTGCAACAAAGAGAGGACATGAAAGCGAGCACATTAAGCGACGCCATTGTATGAACTCTGCAATCAATAAACATCAGGGCCATGAGGAACTGTGTGTGTGTATGTGTGTGAGAGAACAATAGAGAAGATTGTTTAAGTTCCTGGTAAACTTTCTTTTTCCCCCGCTATTGTTAATTAGATAGTTATCTTTAGCCTCGCCGATAGAGTGGATAAGACCTTAATTAATCTTCTCATCTAATTAACTGTCTTGCCGTTAATAACGTCAGACACGTCGTTGTTGTACCTTTGCCCGTCAGTGCGGAATATATGATCGTCAAAGCCTTTCCTTCATCAGACGCGCTTCACGAAAAGGAATTGAAGTGGTCTTCAAAGATTTCGAGCATGACAAGAAAGTTGGTATGGAAAATAATGGCGATTAACTTGCATGTCAGACTAAAGAGTTTTAGTAAATTACGTGGAAAGGGATCTGCAGGAAAAGATGTAGCTGCGCAATACAACATCAGCAATAACAAATTATGAATTTATTTTAATGAAGCTGGAGGAAAAACTGAATAGCATTTAAAGTCAGTCAGGCCCGCACTGATGGACTTTTTATTTCTTTGGTACGTTCGTCGCACCTAATACTTACCGAATAAAATGACTGCTGAGTGTAAATGGATACCAGTCTGAAAAATATTCACACACACAGTCAGTCAGTCTACTCGGTGCAATCCCCGCTGGGATCGAGAGCCTCATTTGCATTATGATAGCGGGCAAATTAAGTACATTCCAGTGAACTCAAAAAGGGCCTCCGTCACAACAACACACACACACACACGCGCACACCAATGATTATTTTTCCTACTGGGAAAAAGGCCATCTTATTGGAAGTTTGGAGGGCACCCCATCCTGGGGTGAGTGGGCACCTTCCCTCTCAGTCAGAGAGGAAACTGGCGTTATGATGGCATTAATTATAAACTAGGTTACTTTCAATTCCCATGACTCCAATCATTGTGGCAGCTCGACAATACATTTCAACTTGAGCAGATGTAGAAAGGAAACCTCAAACCACCAGGGGCCCGCAACACTTTTACATGTTCCTTTTGGGAGTTAAACCTGGGAACACTTTTTAAATGGTTAAAAAAAAAAAGCGCTAAACCATAACGTTTTGAGTTCCTGACAAAATCATTTCTAATCAGAAGAACAAGAATAAAATGCTAGCAATAATCAAGATACGAGCTCACAGGCTCCTTCAGGTCCATTTAGTTTTGCCGCCCCTGCTGCTCGGGGCTCATGAATAACCAAAGCAACGTGATCGTTCTCTACATTAAAAACTTCTACATTTAGATTTAGATCTCCCGTCTCGACCTCAGGTAAGAGAGCACTGAAAAATTTAACAGCCTGTAGAACCTTCCTCACCGCTCCTTCCACAAATTAAAAAGTAATTCGCATCTCGGCTACTTTTAAAAAGGTCCGGCTCTGGCCTTGCCCTTTAAGATGAGCTCAAACTCCACACCTTGCTTGAAGGTGGATTTAAAAAAAAACCAACCTCCTTATTGCATTAAGGCAATTAGACCATCTTTGCCCTAAATAATAAACTCCCAACCTTGCAGTCCGTGTTCAATATTTCATCTTTTATTCAGATTCGGGGAGTGCTTCTATAGTGAATGCAGACCTCTCCGTAGTGCAGGTGGGCTTCCAAGGAGGCTTTTAGATGGCGGAAGGGGCGGGGCCAGTTGGGTAAAAGCCATTGGCTTAATAATAAATCGCCTACTTGCGTCCCTGTACAAAAAAAATACACACAAAAAAAGAAAATCTGGTTGGCCAAATGGGAGAGCAGGTTAATAATAAAGGTCAGGATGAAAAGTAAGTAAAAATGCTGAGGCAAAGGGAAAAAAATGGCGCCGTATAAAACGGCGCCAATACAAACATAACAAATATTCTGCAGTGCTTATAAATACAATACTTTCCAAAACATAATATGATACAAAATAATGTCAATAAAACCCAAATATCATGGTTGTATCAATTCGATACCATTTAATGATATTTTAAAGAATGAACATGGCCCCGCCCCCTTTAGCTCAAATTTGACCTGCAATAAAATATGGCACAAATAATAACGCTTCATTTTTAATCGTTCTTAATTTTTGCATAACTGTTAAAGGATGTTACAGTAGATTGACTTACCGGGCTGAGTTTTCGCTAGCATCTTGTATGACGCCAACCGAGCCGAATCGTACGGCGTCAGGGTTATTAATCCACAAACAAAAAGTAGGTGTCATTGAGAAGTAGATTAGGCGTGAAGGTAACGTAAACCGCAAAAATCTCGTCATAGAGACAGTGACCCATCTAATAGGAATGGAGGATTTGTGTATGTGTGTGTACGGGGGTTCCTGGCGGTAATTAGCGCTGGTGGTTGCCCCCCCGTTAAATTGAATTTAACGACAACACAGCAAGTCTTAGCCGGCGCCAGCTAATCCGGCACTCCGGAGCATTATGCTTAATGGGCTCGAAAAGAAAATGATGGCCGCTCAAAAGCAAAACCAATTAACACAGAGCGGAGAGCTGATGCGGAGTGCTGAGCTCCACACATCGTCCGCTTGTCGTTATATAACACCATTTCTGCTCATTTTGAATAATGGAGGCCGAGGAGGCGTGACGTCATGTTGCCACCGCCACACCTTTGAAAGAAAGAGTCGGGGACGGGCAGTTTTTTTTCCTCTTCTCAAATCTCTTAAGTTTGCCAATTCACAAAAACTTCCTCTGGTTTTGAGGTCTTCTTGCCCCCCACATTGTGTTGAGAAACTTGGGTTAGCAACTTTCATTGTAGCATAGCAGGCTAAATCGCAACACAATAAACGATCTGCTCCGTCGCTGAAACACTCGCATGTTAATACGAGAAGTCTGCTCAGACTTTGTAAGCTCCTGTGCTCCCTCAAGGCACAGCCCTGGCCATACATCATCGTAATTAAAGGCCGGCGTAATGACGCGGGGTCTCGGCAGCATGATTTCTGTCGGATCGCCATGCTGCTTCATTAAGACCACTCAAGCTAACGAGCTGTGGCTGTAATAAAGTCCTCCCACCGGTCTGCCGCCGGTGATGAAGGGGCCGTGAGCCAAGGCCTGAGATGGAATTAGTAGAGGAAGAGTTTTAGGTGGACCGAGGGACAGCCGCTGCCCCGGTGATGGGGGTCAAGGTGCTTTAGGATTGCTCGTCGACATATGCCAAGCAAAACAGCAAGGAAAAGAACGGTATGGCTGGCGTTAGCTAGCACGCTAGCCATTATGGTTTGCTTTTAGATTGCTTGTTGACATATGCCAAGCAAAACAACTGTATGGCTGGTGTTAGCTAGCATGCTAGGTTTTGCTAAACAATTGAAAGACAACCCAAAATGCGTCCCATGGAGGTTTAAGAACTGTATGGCTGGTGTTAGCTAGCATGCTAGCCGTTATGTTTTGCTAAACAATTGAAAGACAACCCAAAATGCCTTCCATGAAGCTCACATAGAGGTTTAGTTCCCGATTTGTCCTGTTCGATGTCTCTACTTTGGCACCAGGCAGTCTCGCAATCTTTTAGGTAAAACTATTTACAGTAGCCACTCTATTTATCTATCAGGTTTTGCTGGATCAATTTTTAGTCATTGATTTTTACCTCTAAGTATTTTATCAAGAAACATCTGCGTTGGTAGACAAGACTTGATCAGGAAGCAGCATTTACGGCCTCTCCTTCCCCTCCGACTGCTTCATTGCCGCGCTTGGCTGTGATTAGTCACACGACGCGACATTAACCTGTAAATTAAAATTCTTCCATGCAATTTGATGGGTGATTTAATTCCAGTATTGTACCCCCCCCCTTCCCCTCGACCATCTCCATTCTTCAGACACCCCCTCCCCCCCTTCCCGGCGCTTTCTCCGTCTCCACCCGCCGTGGGCTAATCCCATTATGAATTCTTTATATAGCCTTTTCCCTTAATGATCAGCGGGGCCTGCTCCAATCCTGATTACTATTGTACACTTAGCACTACATAAAGCAGGGGATTAATACGCCCCTCCAGGATCGTTGCTATGGATCCACTCGTTGCCTTCCGAGAGATGTTGCCCGCCGCTTCAATTGGCCATAAATTGCTTTCCCTGGTGGCTTCCCACGTAACAGACAAGAATAGGGGGGTGAATTTCTCTCTCTTGTGGTCTAGCGCCGTCTCCCCGGAACGAGACGAAAGTGATCCGCTCTATAATTCATGACCCAGCACTTTCGCTTTCTTCTGCCTTCAAATTTTCCCCCTCTGCGGCCAAGACGCTGTAGTAACCCTGCTCTTCCTAATAACAATGTGAAAAGGTGCTTCAAGGGGAGGCGGGTTTCGTACGCCAACGCAAATAGGGAAAGAGTTGACGACATGGTGAATTTAGACCCTTCCCTAAAATATTCACTGATGCTAACCAGGAACACAACTGTCCAATCCAATTGAGCTCTCAGTTCAGCTCAAGACGACTGTAACGGTCGATAAGGGAGAACTTCTGGAGTCTGACGACGAAGTTTTTACTAAAGTAACTTTAGAAGCTGATGTCATGGCGGCTACAATATGTCTATAGAGAGACAGCGGCTTGTGTTTACGTGGTTGTGCAGGACTGAAAGTTTTGCTTTCCTTCATCCTCCATCCTTGTAGCCCCACAGCAAGTCTCTCTTTCCCCTCATAACTTGACGTGGTCAAGCCCCATTGCCCTCCGAGGGGCCCGGCCAGAGCCAGGCGGCTACAGATGTGCTTAGACAGCGTAACATCCCGCCGTAGACACCCGCGGCCCCCAAACGGTAAAAACTCACACTCCGGCGGCTCTCGCCAGGTCCACCACCTGCCCTGGCCTCTGCCGCTTTTCCCCCAGCCAAGGAAGCTCATGCATGGGCACACCGGGCAGCGGCCCAGCCTCTCTCACATCCAGGGCCAGGGCCAGGAGACGACGGCCAACAGCTGGCCGAGTGCAGAGGATGCCTGGAGGCTTCCACAGTAGATGAATCACCGCGGATTAATATTTAACTCCAGACTCCTGCTTCCCTCCAGCATTTCTCTGTGCTCCCCCTCTTTTCCTGCTTTCTCCCGCCGTCCCCCAATCCTGCAAAGAAGTTGGCTCAACGTACCTTCGCTGGAAATATGGGTTGTGATAGAATTTGGTTTAATGTAACCTGAGTCAATACCTGAAGGATTTTTGCCTTAATATGCGTTTTTATGAAATATACAGGGGTTCTCGGTTTACGACTTTGGCATGACGCAAATTTGGACAAAAAGTCGATACGTGGTGTTCTACAGGTTTTTTTGCGGTTGGGCTGATATTTTAAGAATCTTTACCAAATTCCCCAATTTTGAAAGAAACTCAAATGTCATTGGTGGGCCTTTTATGAATGAATTGAAATTTGGTTTTGGATAGTTTTGTGTTTTTAACTCTGAGGTGTTTTCGATTCGAGTCGGCAGATATTTTATTGATTCCAAGGGAAATTCCAGATGATGAACGGAATCCAAGGTGTCATCCTGGGAACCAAAAAATGAAAAAAAGCTGTCACCATGACTTTAAAAGTGCTTACATTGGTGATTTTGATGGCTGTCTGGAACTTTGCAAAACTGATTGACTTAAGATCATAAACAGTTTCACGTTTTCAGCCGCGAGACATTTTGAGTTGGATTAGCTCGATATTTTATACATCCCAATGGAAATTCTTGATGACAAAAGAAACTCGAGTGTCATTGGTAAGTACTGTAGCAGCCTGAGAACCAAAATGACATAAAACAAGTATTTTTTTGCAGGTACTAAAGCTTTCGTTAGCCCCGTAGCGATGACAACCTGAGCCACGCGGCCTCGCGATGGCATTCCCAGATGGGATCCTCGTCGTGATGACTGCTCTGATTTTGCGATTAAATAAAAAACAAGACGGCTTCTCTTCATCTTCCTTCTTCTTTGTTTCTGCGACGCTGCACTTTCCATTCCCCCGCCGTCTTTTCCACTGTATATGTTTGCGAAGATATATCGTCCCCCCGCGGGTGCCTCTCATTCACATGCATGTTCGGCAAGGCTCGGACATAAATCCACCTCTTTATGGCCCAGCATAAAAGCCAAAGGGGGGGCGTGATTCTTCTACTGTGCGTTCCCACTTGTAACGGATCGAGCTCTTGTGTTTGGTGTCCAAAGTGTGGCCGTGGGCCGTTTGCGGACTGCTGTTGATTGTCTTAGCAGCCCATGTCGTAGTGACCAACTACTGTGGTCCGTGACGGTATTGCACATGGTCCGCAAAATTGGAAATGGAAAATAATTGTAACATTTTTAAAAAATGGATTTATTATTTAGAGTTGCTTCTTGGTTATAATGTTGGTCCCTTGGACAAAACCAATTGAAAACCCCTGCTATATATTTAAGGATGGAAAATGTCAAAATGGCTCTCCGGCCCTCTGAAGAAAAAGTTTAGATAAGCTTGCTTGGGATGGCATTTAGTCTCTGCCTATATGGGTCCGCCATGAACTTTTCTTTGTGTGGACACGTAACCAACCAACGGGGCCGGCGGAATTTGCGGGGGATTTGGTGGGAATCGCCACGGGGATGGAGGTCCCGGCGGGACCGCTTCCCGTCCTCCCGATTCAGGGTCGCTCGGCGGGTGCCGTCCCGCCACGCCATCCCGGACGAGTTTTCAGCAGAATATGACTCTCTTTTGTGCGCTAAGGCCCGAGCATAATCGGAGAGGCCGCAGATTGTCTTTCAAATATGAATATGCATATTCATAAGCAATACCCCCATACCCCTCCCCCGTCCCCTCTTCCTCTGCTATTCATTCCTCTCCTCATTTTCCATTCCAAACATGGCGCTCGGCAAATGAAAGGTTGCCGTGTCACACCCCTGAAGGTTTGACAATGGTAGAAAAATCCTAATTACATCCTTTTTTTTGTGATTATTATGCTATGATTATTATTGAGAATGTGTGGGCTGATGTTTGGTGGGTCTCCATGGAGACAAAAGTACTTAACAGCTCCGCTTTAGAGGCCAAAGCTGTATTATTTTCACCCAACACCGGTTTCCTCGTTAAATGTCAACGGACGCCTTTTTACCTAAAGAAAAATCCCATAGGGGTGGGGAGGGGAGTGATTCGGAATAATTCTTCCAAATAAGTTCAACTCAAAAACTTCTCCAACCCAAACCACAGTGGTGAGTATTTTTACTCAGCGTGGAAAATGATACTTTGACCAGTGATGGCTCTTTAGCGCCAAAAAGACAAAGCGAGTGTTTGTTTCCAGGCACTGTGAAATAAAGTGGTATTTTCAGAACGGGATGACTCACATGTGGACTGCGTATGGTAGTAATCACACAGCGGGAGATGTTTCAAAGTGCTTCTGTTAGTCCTGTTTGGTCAAAGTAGTACACGGCCAATGAAGAATAACTGCCCCCACCTCGCTCAACTTCACATAGTCTTCGCTAATGTGATGAAAGTCAAGTCACCTTCTCGATGATGTCATTGATATTTTTCCAGACGGTGCCCCCAAGAGTAACGGAGACCACCATCTTTCTTTCCATTGTTCTCTCTCTTTTTTTTTCTCTCTTCAATGTAGCGATGTGTGTGGACCAATGGTGCAGTTTGCTCCGAGCGCAAAACTAGGCCAGGATTACTCTTGCCGGCTTGTCCCCAGTGAAGCGTGTGTTTTGAATGTGTGTGTGTTTGTGGGACCCAGGAGAACAAGCAAGCTTCCATTCTGTCCAACACAGCAGTGAGAAAAAGTGTTGGGCATATGGAGGCTGGCTATTGGGCCAGCAGGTATTTTTCCCAGCGTCTGCTCTCTCCTCCTTTTTGTTTCAGACTTTCATGTTTCACGCGCGGAGGGCCGCTAGCGACCCGCAGCCGCCCAAGCTACAAAGTCTCTCGTCAGGAACCCTGCAGGAGGTCATCAAAGATAAATGACAAGTCTGCTTATTCTTGATCGTATCGTACCTTTGTGGCGTCAGCAGTTTTATACGTTTAGTTGGCGGGATTTAGAAAGAAATGTTGCCTTTACACTCGTATAATGTACAGTTGCCGAATATAGTATATAGGACTCCTTTGCGTATGACAACCATAACACAAACACCATTTTTCAGTTCATTCAAGAACTGATTTTATCATTTATTTTTGAAGCTCTTATGTGTGTCATTTGTGATCCTGCAAAACATGCTTTGTGAAACTAACACTAATTAGATCAAGTGTGGAGAACACGTGAAGATTTTTTTTTTAAATCGGAAAGTCCCACACACACACTCACCCATCATATGAAATCGTCACGCCTCCAAACTTAATTGTCCTCTTAATTAGGTTACAGATCAGTGCTTATGGCTGCAGGGAACACCAGCATATCAAGTCATATATCTGTGTGTGGGGGGGGGGGTATACAGTCCATGTAAAGTACAATAGGTACCATTTGATATCACTTTGCATAATGTTGTTTTTAATGAAAAACAAAATTATAGACAGTTTCCTGTGTTGTAGATCACGTTTTTGTCTTCCATTGTGTTGCCCTTCCAATCGCCGTATCGCGATACCGTTGATATCAATATACGACACGTATCTTATATTTTGTTTCCAAGCCGCTGTGTTGACATTTAAAAAAGCAAATCCTTGTAATTCTGTCATCTGTAGTGGAAACAGCAGTCAAGTGTTCCTGTGTATTCCCCATGTCCAGGTTGTAGCGTTTAGCTCTGGCGTAGCGTAGCGGCAGTGGTGGCGTGACAGGTGAAAGTGTTTAGCGCGAGCGACCTCCTCACTCGCGGGCCCCCCGCTTCTTGCAGCTGGGCGTCATTACAAGTTTTCCTTCTCCCGCTCTTGATTACTTCCCCGTGTAGCATCAGATTAGCCGAAGGGGGGGCATTTTCTACATGACAAGGTACAGTGCGCTCGGCCATGTTATTTTTCTTTCTAGTTGAGTAATTCAAGAATGAGGTCTAACCGTTCAAAACAGTTGTACGGTGGACATTTGGGAATTTTCAGTTGCGTTCACCGTCCTGGGATTGAATCTAATTTTGAGTCTTTTTATCCAAGCTGATGGTGGGATAAGACTCTTTGTCGGGGGAAGGCGAGCGTGGCGGCTCCCAATCAACTGGGGCGGAAAACACCTGTTATCGCTACAGGTGCGCAACGTCGGCTCATATGTAGCGGCTTCTTCTGCAAAGCCACCCAAAGCCCGGACGATGACCTCCTCCGTTACATTGTGCTTTCAGGACTCGCATTCCAATCTGGCAAGAAACCGAGCGTAAACGGAGAACAGGGCGAAACCGATAAAGGATAACAACCGGATTGATAAAAAAAAAAAATACCGCAACTGAAGACAACATGAGAAAAGACACAAGAAACGAGAGAGCTGGGTAACAATAACACCAGATAGTTCGGGGTTTAAGAGAGGACAGACAAAAAAAGAAATCAAGAACATAAGAATGCATTAGCGCCGCTAAAGTAACAAATCTGATGGTATCCCAGAGCGCCACATGGCTCTGCACAGTAAAGATAACAGCGATGGGCAGCAAATGAGAAAAAGACACTGCAGATAGATGGACTGATAGCACAGATGGATGGATAAAAGCACACTTGCAGTAGATGAAGATGGCTACGGGCCCTCCGAGCCCCTCTCGTCTTCGGTCTTCATCTCAAACAGGCGGCTAGCGCAGGAAGCGGCGCGTGGCTAACGCGGTTACGCCGCCACTGATGCAAGGAGCTTCATGGAGCAGGCCTTTCTGCTTCTTGTCAAGACCTTGCCACCAAAGTCAATTTGTCCGTGCCCTGGCCGAGCCTAATAGTCCACTAATCGCATCAACCAGGAAATTACGTCGGCCGCTCTGTATCGATACCACCGGACATAATTGAGCAATCATTTGGAACATTACTGTAAACCCCGTAAGACAACAACAAAAAATATTTCATTACCTCGCATGACAAGACCTCAGCTAGATTCAAACAAAAATTTAGTCGTAGTAAATGAACCGCACGATAGCGTTAGCTAGCATGCTAATATTAGCAAACGCGAGCAAAATCGGCAAATTTGTGAAACCATAAAAATAATTCTTTAATCTACGTTAAAGCCGAGCTCTGCCGTCATCTAAATTCATGGCGGATGTAGTGAAATTTCAAGGCCTCGTCGGAGGTTCCACCTCCCTCCCGTGAGGAAAAGCTTGTTAAAAGTCTAATAGTCGCTATCAAAGGCTATTGATTAGCTTTCCCGCCCTGTTTGGGCGACAAAGTGAGCATTAAGCCCGAGCTACACGCTAGAGAGCTTTCTTAAGAAGGTGCAGCTCCTCGGGGGGATCCCCCCCAAAAGGACTCCGTCCACTACACACATTGCTATCCTTTCACCCTCCTGCCACCAGATAATCCATTTTACAGCCAGGGATCAAACACTGAGCCCTCTGGCTACCATAACACACACATACACACACACACACGCTAAATAAACCTTCCCAGAGAAGTTACTTGTTCTTCCTTTTGGCTCCCTTCACCACAACCGAACATGACATTGCACCAACACAACAGTCAAGTGGTCCTTAAGTGCGTTTTGGGGTATCTTTAGCGGGGGCACTGGTGCAAACGGGAAGAATGGGTTATATCGGGCAAGTCGCTACAACCAAATTAATGGATGTCTGTTCAAATATTCATTTGATTAACCCCCGCGTTCGCATTGAAATGCACACACACACAAAATCTGCATTGATGTGTTTGTGTCGTTTTCGCTCGGCTGCACTCGAATGGGAGTGCTCTCCTCGCTCGAGCTGGCTTTATTCGCAACGCCGTGCCACATTTAAGGCGGAATTTTGCTTCTTGTGCAATCGAGCTAATTATCAAAGCGACGGTAAATACGATGTGGTTTTAATTGCATGTGTCGACGTCAAGCGACAATTAGAAGCTAACTCTGCCCATTAGCTATAGCGTGACACCGAGGCTGTATTTAGGAACTTACTAAGAGCTTATTCCATTTATTCATGATCAAAACCACACAGTGCGTGAATGTGTGTGTGTGAAGAGGATATGAAGTGAACCATGAAATGAAAACACCCTGCAACCATTTCAGCGCATCTCTCAATTAGGACATCGTCTTTGCCTAGCGAGTGTTCACCGGCTTCTTCTTCTTCTTGAATGTTTACAATTTCTTGACATCTATTTTTTCTTCATCTGTTGTGCACATAACTAACTTGAGTCAACAGTGTCCCCCTCCCAGTCTGGTCTAAGTCCCCCCAGCTGAGGTCCATTGGAGTCCTCTTTATGGATCTCAAGGCCCCACTCCACCCCCTCATCTTATATTTTATACATGAAGCTAGCCACTTACAGTCTGATGAGCAAGTCTGGCTTATTAACAACACAGCACCCAGCAAATACTCATGTAAAATTAAACCAAATTTGTTTACACGGCACCTCGGAACAGCCCCACTGTTGGGGTTTTGTTGCAAAAACGCTCCACCATTTTAATTTGGCATCAAGTGCTCACCGCCAAGCTTGGCAACCATTTGCTGGGAAAAAAAAAAATCGAGATGTTTGAGAAAGGCGATACCCACTTGAGTGTTTGGGACACTCACATTTGCTCAGGGATACTCTGCTTGAATGAAGGCTCAATGACTCAGTGATGGCTCCACTTTGGGGGAATTATGTTAAGTATTATGATTGCTATGCTAAGTATTATGATTGCAGCTGTTTTTGCTCTGGCCCAGGCTGGTGGGAAGCGATCAGCATCGCTCACTCGTGTCAGATTACCACCACGGCGAGCCCAAACATTGAAAAGACAAGAGACACAGTCCAAACAAAAACACGGTTCTTGGAAAGGGTCCTACAATGACTTTGACTCGGTTCTCTCGAAAGTTGCCCGATGGTTTGATCCTAAACCGGTTCTTAGCTGGTCCTCACTTGATCCCCCCAATGTTCCTTCTACTTTGCCAAAGTAAAAGTGTCCATTTGTCAGAGTTCTTTGACAAGTTTGTCATGCTCCTAAAAGATAATTACCGTGTCTGGGGAAATGATCGTCACATTGTGCTTCGGAAGAGATAATTGCAGTGTTGAGTTATCGTACGGTAGTACAAATTAAACGCACCCATGACACTAACAACCCTTCTACATGCGAGTTGATGTGGTGGGACAAATTTCCCCTGATGGTGGCAAATGAGAAACAAAATATATTTTTTTTACATGTCGTGTGTTATTACTGCCAGCAGAGACCAGACTAGATGTGTTAAAAAAAAAAAAACATTAATGGATCCATCATCATTGACGCCCACCATTGCAGGTGTGCAGTCAGGTTGCGATTTAGGTTGATGGACGACTAATCAGCAAATCAATTAGGCCTTGACCCAGAAAGCGAGACAAAAGGAGAGGAAATTCCTTTCTTCCTTTCCCTCCTCCGGCTCGTGCCTGTCTCAACTCGGACCCTCTGGTGCCGTTGATGGCTCCGAATGAATCCTCTTGGCTCCGGAACCTATAGTTGCTTTTTAATAGATCCATCTATCAAAATGTGTAGTATTCAAAATGTGCACAAAAGATACTTTCTCAAACTTCAGTGGTTGTGAGGAAGCGAGTATCCGTTGACAGCTGGCATGCTTCTCATGTCCGGTGGAGCCCCCAGCGCCCTTCCCCCTTGTGTGGGAGACCCCCTCCCCTCGAACCGAGCCCCTCCTTCCTATCCAGTGCAATCAAAGAAAGCTTCATTATTTTCCGACTCATTTGCCCCCCCACCCCTGACATGACTCGCAGGTAATGCCGAGGCAGGTTGGCCTCTTGAGAATCTGACCATGGGGCTCCCTGAGGGGGGGGGCTAGTACACCCGCCCCCCCTTTCGCCTGAATCCTCAACCCGGAGGAAGGAGTCAGGAAAAAAAAAAAATCTCCGCATCAGGAAGCGAGCCAGCGTCGGGACACAAGGTTTGAATGCGTGGAGTGAGGGACGCGCCGTCGTGCCTCTCCAATGAAATTACCCAGTAGACAAAGGCGAGGCCTGAGAAAGTGACACTTCCTTTGAAAGGGTGTCAGCAGCTTTGCGCCACAGCCACCATATCCATCTCTCGCGACAAAAAAAAAAAACCCAAACGATTCGCTCCTGAGGGAAGCCACAATAGCAGTGCCCATCCTTCTAATACTGTTAAAAAAATGGGGATGAGATTTCGGGATTTGGATGCTTTACTCGGGGAGTTTAGTGAGAATATGTCTGACAAAGTGGGACGGCCGAGTTATTTACAAGTGAAAATCTCTCAGGACTGAAAGACACATCACGGGGAAAATAATCAAAAACACTTTAGCGGGTCACCTTTGCTACATCTGAAAAACGTACATGTGTGATTTCTCCGTTTAGTGTGCCTGGCTAAAAATACGGGTTAGATATTTTTTTTTTTGTTCATAAAAAATACTTTTCAGACCACTTAAGTGAAATCCAACCCCTCTCCGTAGCATTTTGAATCAGAGTTCTTAGTCTTGTGTTTTTGTGTCATGGCCACCTTCCAGGGATGCAAGCGTGTGTCCACCGGTCATGAACAACGAACAAAAAGCACAAAAGATCCACATCGCTGTCTCTGGACCCGTCTACTCGACCGTCCTCCCCCCCACCCTTACTGAGATTCGCCTGCCAAAAAGAGGAAGTTCTTCTTGACTCCCTTTTTGGAGGTAGCCTGACACAAACATTGCTTTCACACCCAAAGCAGAAACATAGCAAGCCAGCCAAAACTTTTGCATTGAATTTGTATTGAGCAAAATGTAGCCAACTGCTTTGCTGACAAAAATTTTCAATCGAAAATAGTCTATCGAGAAATTTTATCAGTTGCTTTCGGCTGGTCGTTTGTTCTCTCAGTTGGCCGGAGTCTTTGTTCGGTGGACAGTCAATATTTCTGTGTGATTATCGGTCCCTCAGTGCGGTTTTCAATCGATCTCCTGGTTTGCCGATTCCTCAGTTAGTCGGTCTAAATCTGTTTCGAGGTTCCAGTGCAGTCAAATTAGCAAAACTTTATCCACAAACTTTTAAAACAACCCTGTGGTCCATTATTGATGACATCACCATAGTCCTTTGATTTAAATGCGACCGCAACGGATCAATCGGACTTTATAAAGGAAATGTAAGGTCAGCGACATTGAAGATGTAAAAAGGGTGAAGACAGGCAATGTCGACTTGCTCTTTAGGCACGTCAGTCACTCTTTAGCCCGGCGATGTGACACTGAGCTTTCACATTAGTCACTACGCTACCACGTCACTTCATTCAAATGGTTGCGTTTAACCCGGGATGACACGTCGTTCACACTCCAGCCCATATCTCAGGCACGAGTATTCAAGAATCCCTTTTGAAATCGTTTATTATCCGACATACGAAACCCACCAATTTGTTGGAAATGCCCCCTTGAGAAGGTTAAAAAAAAAAAAACAGCCCTTGACACCAGTTTTACAGAGCAACATGAAACTCAATGGAGGACACAGGAAAAAAAAATCTCATTGGTCAAAATTTCTGAATAAAAACTTTGCACAAACTTGCAAGTGTTTCCACCTGTGAAGGTTATCCAGTAGTCCTCTCCCCCAATGAAGTCACAAAGGCAGTGATTTACAGTTTGGGCTGAGAACAGGACCTCCAACCTCCTAATGAATATGACCTCAGCGTCCTTCCCACAATTCCCGAGACTCTCATTCTTTACTAAAAAAAAAAATCCTGCCAGTGTTTAATCATTCCAAGGACTCTGGGGTGAGCTCCAAGTCTAACCAATGAGCCGGTATCCCTAGCGACACCGTTGCCAAGACAGTTGTGCTTGGCAAGCTCTTGCTTCACCATGGAGATGCATCCCCAAGCCTCCACCCCGTGATGCCATGTGCAGGCTTGCTGAACTTGCTGAAGACTTCAGCAAAATCTGGATTACACATTCATCTTTTAAGACCCCTGGAAATGGCCACAACGAGCCAGTTCGAATCAAAATGGCCGACGTCCTGTTGTTTGTATACTCATGATGCATAAATATGGCTAAAAAGACCTTAAGATGGGTTCTTCAGACCACCATGGAAGACTCCCTGTGTCTTTTTGCCAATGGCTTCTTCAGACTTTTTTATGGGTTGACTCATTTTCGACAACGTCTACCAAATTTTATGTTGGCTAGTGGAACCGGTTTCCAGGGCTGGACATTCAAAGTTGTCCAACCGTCATTTTTCAGTCCTTTCCACTTGTGTCTTTTTATCACAGCCTTTCTCCTCTACATTGACTCCAAACTTGATTTCTTCCGCCTGTTTTCCAAAAGCTTACCAGCGACTATTTTGTTCCCTTTTCACCGCCTCTACTCAAAAAAAGCACCTCAAGCGACCTTTTAAAAGAAAAAAAAAGAAGGGAAGAGCCTCTTTTTCCAGTGCTCTTCTCATTGATGAAATGTTTCCTCTTCCTCTTCAATTATTCACAGCGTTTTCATTGGAGAAGTCCCAATGGTGCACCCAGTGAGATTTGCATCTTGATTTATTTGTCATATATCCTTTCTAGCGCTAAATTCTTGATACCTCTACGGTGGTGCCATCCATGCATCTTTCATGGGGAGCAAACACGGCCACGTTACGCCTCGACTCTTGTAGGACGGATGAAAAATGCATTCGGTCATTAATTTCTTTTCTCCCGACTCGTGTTTTTTTTTTTTTTTTTTGTCAGGATTAGCACTTTTCTGCTTTTCAGACGCTTTGCCTGTGACCTGGAAAATGAGTGAGTGACACAATTAGGTGAAGATGACGCTAGCCACGGGGCAAGACGCATTTATTTATCAAGAACATTCCGCTAAGTTCATTTGAAGTGGAAGCTGCTATTCCTACCCAAAATCCCGTTTCAGAAAAGACTTTTCGGGAATTCTTTTAGCCCAAACTTGAAAGTTGAGCGTCAAGACTTGCGAACCACAAGGCTACCGTTTCGCCCCACTATACTGTATCTGATATTATTTTTTAAAATAGGGGGGCATTGTTGTGGAAGACCTCGAGGATTATTTCTTTCTTTCTTTTGTTCGGCTGACAGACAAAATCCAGCAAAGGAGACGAGCGGGTGACAAAGCTTTGAACCGGCGTCACGCAGTCAACACTTGAGCCGCGGGATGAGATAAACATGTTTGCCATGGCGTACATTTTATTCCCGCATCTACGCCTCTCTCTTTCGCCCTCGCCGGAATTCGCCATTCCCGATGGACTAATTCCCTCTCAATTATCTGCCACCCCCTCGCCTCCGCCTCTTTCTCCGGATTTCTTTTCCGCGCCACGGCCTTCGGCCCCCCGAGTCGGCGCGAGCTGAAGAAGGCAAATGCGAGAATGCGCCGTCAAGCCTCACCATCTTCATCTGTGTGGCCAAGTTGGGGATGAAGGAGGGATGGAAAGAGGGCAGAATGATGGAGTGCGTATTAAATATACAACAGGCTGCGGAGAACATGTTGTGGGGAGATTTTTTTTTTTTTTTGCATTATCTTGGTACATCACGTTTCTTTTTGTTTTTTTGTCAGTTTCTTGGCTTTTCATTGGGCAATTTAAAAAATGTCTAATTTTGTTGCGTTGCTGGAAATCCTCCACAAAATAGCGCTTAACCTTTCCTTCTTTTCCACCGTGGCATCACATCCTTTCTTTTATCACTTTGTCTTATTTTATTGAATCGTGCTGCAGTGTTTGCTCTCAAAGTGGGAAGTCTCTCCGGATACTCGTCCTGTCTTCATGACAGCTCGCTAACGCATCTCCACATTTTTGTCGTGTTTGGCGTCTGATTCACACATCGGCCGAGAAGCTGCCTGAAGGAACTCGGATGGTAAAACATCGTGAAGACATCTTGGGATGAGGGTGTCGACGAGCGAGGGGCTATGTGGGTCACGTATGCGTGTCCGGATCGCTTCTTTTCAGGGTGGAGGGATGCTATGTGTGTGTGTGTGTGTGTGTGTGTGTCGCTAGGTAAGCCTGCCTGGAAAAGCGTGTTGCTCTATTTCTAATTCATGCCGTACCACCTGGCTAATGGTGTTTTTGGATCCAACCCCTCTCAGAACAGAACTTGCTTGGGATAATCAGACCTCCACCAAATGCGTCCAAATTATTCATGACCGTCCACATTATGTGCCGCTGATCAGAATATTGGAATATTCAAGCAACCGGCAGGGAAACGTCAGGTGGCATTAGGGCGCTGTAGTGATGATTGTTTCTCAGGTGGAAAGGCTTATGGAAATTTAGATTAGAGTGAGCAAAAATGATCACGATTATTATGATATGGCTTAAACAAATGTAATGTCAGGGTGTGTGTGTGTGTGCGTATATGTATATATAAAATATAAATATTTTATATATTACTTTAAATTTATTTATTTATTTTTATTTTGCAAAATATAGAATTCAAGGGAAAATATGCTGATTTTTGTGGTAACGTTTAAAAAAATGCGGTTAAAATATTTATTGTGGAAAAAATGAAATGTGCCAAGTTATTAAGCCAAGTGAAGTGCACTTGAATCGGAGTGGTTTGCTTCAGGGCACAATTCAAGAGAATTGTTAACGATCGCCCCGTTGTGCCCGTTTCTAACATTGCAAAGCGACATAATAACGAGATGTTGACAATTAAAATCCAAGTTGCACTTTGCCTAAACGCTGACAGTGACATGCGGGCTAATCCTCTTAGCTTGCATTGTAAAGCTTTGTTGGTAAATATCAAGCGAATCAAGTTTGTTGGCAGTGCGACATTTGTGCGTGCATCCTATGGAAGAACGCTCACAAAAGTTCCAGCCTTGTTAGAAACTGCTTGGCCAAACTCCAAGAACGTATCCACGCTCGCAGTTTTGCCATCATTTGTACGTGTGATGTCGTCAAAGCGCAGCTAACAGCTTTGTTAATCGCTTTGGCATCATTTTATCTTTGCCTTAGTCTCAATTTACACGCTCAGGCAGCTTTAATCAAGATAAACATCGCTGACGAGGGCCAGTTAAGTCGAAATGAGTCAAAAGACGTTCCAACAAAGCACTTCTCTGTTTACTTTTTCAACGACCCTTCAAAGTCAAACTTCCCCAAATTTGAATTATTGCCATGAAACGACCGAAACGTCCTTTTCGTCTTTCCCTGCACGGTGGCCGAGTTTGTTGACTAAAATACAAAACTCAACAATCGCAACACACTCCAGACAGCCACAACTGAAGCGGTCCACTTTTCCATAAGACCACTCTTATTAATATTTCATCATGAGGTCATACCGTCCAGCGTGTCTCAACGCCACTTAATGCGTTCATGTTAAAGCGAATTGCGCAATCGCATCACGGGCTTGTTTTCTATCAAGATGACATCACCGGAGGACTGTTTCCCATCTCCTCCCATAAATGATAAGCGATTACGGCCTCTCAATATTGAATGGCCTGATTTAAAAATGATGAAGAGGAACTGAAGGCAAAGGCGTTTTTTTTCCAGGAAGGCCTTCTTCTTGACTCCATTCTTGTTGATTCATTATTTAGCACAATTAGCCTGCGCGGAGCTATTTTTACAAGCATCTATAAGGGAGACTCAATCTACACAACAATATGCATTTCACCGCTGGGTTATTTATTTGGTACATTAGGATGCTATCGACGTAGCTTTTATAGCTTCACTTATTGGGTAGGGCTTTTGTTGCGAAGCATTGATGACATCATTGGCTCCACTCCCAAGTTCTTCGGAAATCGGAAAGATTCTGAAACCAGTTTCGTGGAAATTGTACATAACATAACGCATAAAAAAGTCGTGATTATCCTTTGCTCGGAATTGAACAGGAAGGGGCCCAATCAGCTTTGAGCCTTCATCAGTTTTACGAAAACTTTTTACTGCATTGACAGATTTTGAATCACTGTCCAGTCTGACCTTTCGTCATGCATCGAGAAAAAAAATCGGTTGCGCAGCCGTTGACTTGAGTGACCGATGCGCAACTTTAAAAAATGTCAAATTCCGACTCCTGCGTCCAGGAGAAAACGGCTTTTGAACAGCTGTCCACTGTAATGACCACTGAGCATGAAAGGGTTAAATCCCTTCTCTTGCCTCGGAATACGTCCTCCCTGGAGAGCTCCGGAGGCTTTGATCCGGCTCTGCGCACCCCCAGAATGCACCCCAGTTAGAAGTCAGCGTTGGGGGGGGGGGGGGTCAGAGGTAAGGCTGCTGCAGATGAGAGGCAAAGAATGAAAGGGAAAAGGGAGTCTTGTAAAGATCAACTAGGGTTGACTGAAGGGGTGGATAAGTGGAAGGGGGGGGTGGGCTAATGAAGCCTCTGATACCCCCCCACACCACTCCTACACACACACATAGACACTTTATTTCCCTAATTACCTGCCTGATTAGTAGCGATGACGGCACCTGCGAGGAGAGGTCAAAGAGCACGTGTGAGGTGCCAAGCACAGCGGTAACGAAGGCCTCATGCTAATAGAAGCTAATCACGCCGCGCGTTAGCACGGTGCTAACACGAGCCGGAGAAGATCACAAAACCAGCTTTTTTTCATCTTGAAAGTAACGCGCCGCCGCCGGCCGGGTCCGCTTCGCAACGGCGGCTATCGGATCGGTGGACTGGACCGCGTAGAACACGGCGGTTCGTGCGTGCGCCGCAGCTTTAATCAATCAGCCTCATTTCCATCGGCCAATGGGGTAGCCCCGCTCGGGGTTGAACGGTTACAATACAAAAAAGTAGTTTGGAGATTCTTGATGCGCTCGGGTAGAAAAGAAAGTGCGAAGCTCTAATCCAGCATATCAAAGCGCATCTCAGATAACGGCACCCGTGCGCCTCTATCTCATCAAATCAACGCTCGCTCCGATAAAATGCCACTCTGATAGAAGTCCGTATGCGTGTGCGCAAACCTCACTTCAAGAGCAAAAAAAAAAAGAAAGCAAACAGCGCCTGAGGCCCCACCAGGAACGGCGGCCGAGTTTTAAAGCGAGGGGGGAGCCGAGCGAACATCATTAGGGAAATTCAAAACATTAGGGACACCCGCGTGCAAAGATTCTACTCGATTTGAATTCCTTTTGTCTACACATGATGTCAAATTTCAGCATCAAGCAGTACAGTAAACCCATGTGGGGTGTTCGTACCAAAGAGAAGGTAAATCCCCCTAATGAGGAAAATGAGTACCCCCCCCCCCATGACCGCCATCCCACCTGTGGCTGCTTTCTCTTTAATGATGCTTTGAAAGCCATTTTGTTAGTTTGCTTGTGGTGGATTTGTGCGAGTGGCGTGACGTGCATTCAAGATGACAGAGGCATCCGAAACAACAAAGTGCTCTCTTGAGGCTGACAATATCCTCTATGTCTCTTTCTGTGTGTGCGGGTCCATGTAAGTGTGTGTAGGGGCCGGGGAGAGGCGGGGAGGGGGGGGGCGGCAGGGGAGCCGGGTTGACAGGCGCAAACGCTGATACGCTGTGGCGGCGGGAGCACATCCGAGAGCGCATCGGCGGCATCCAACTGGGAGCAAAAATGATATTCATTGGTCTTAAACGGTCCGGGATGGACGGAGGGACGTGTTGCCATCTCCTGTGTCATGTCGCATTATGACCTCACAGCGAGGAAGGAGAGCAGGGAGGGCCAATCAGATGCTGACTGGACTTAGAAGTGTCGTAAGTAGGAAACGTGCAGATTTATGAACCTTGACAACAAATGATTAAATTATAAAATTAGAAATCATAAGGCATAAATTCTTAGAGACTACCTGCTGTTATATAACCCTAAAACCTAATTTGTGCCCACTGTGTTCATGAAAGTGTAGTGAAGCTCTTAGGCAACAGGGGGCGCTGCAACAGCTCTGCACATTCTTTCCGTCATTCTTGAACCATCCTGGCATGTGGGTCAGACTGACCCTTTTTACAACCAAATATTTCTAGACACATTTTTTTTTTTTTTTTTTTATATATAGATTTAATGCACTTGGATTTTTTTTATTGTATTCTTTAAATTTACAAGGTATTTAATGTATTGTGTCCGTGACACAAATCACTTATTTATAGACAGCAAGTCTTACACAAACTTTTGCAAAACAAGTGCAACCGAATTTGGGAGAAAAACCAAAAAGCATTAGCGCAAAACAATGTCATCAGTTTAAGAACAAAAGCCGGTGTTCCTCGGCTTGTGTGGCATTGAGTAGCAGATCGTGAGGAAGAACAGCTGCGCCACCTTGGAGGAAAAAAAAAAAGCCCAGACAGCGCAAGGTCCTCCATTGTCAGGACGCATCTTGACACCTGTCACATTCATTATGTTTTGGGTTTTGAATTAGTCAATGGAATTATTTTCTAAATTGTTCGGGCAGGTCCATATCTCTCCTGTTTAGTGTATTTCATGAAGGAGAGATTTGAGCTGAGGTGGTTTTAAAAACACTTAAACCTGCAGAAGCCCTGCTGTATACATGTTTCATATTGTCTAGCAAACTTTTTTTTTTTTTTCAATGGAGAGGAGGGCTTAAATTGCATCCAACAATATTTAAAAAAAAAAATATTTCCAATTTCCATGATTTTTTTTCTAGAGTAGTCCTGGCCATTTATTTACGCAAGCGACTATGAGATTTAATTGTTTTAATGGGCAATAGTTCCTCTATCCACAAACAAAAACAAGTAATATGCAGGGGGGGGAAAAAAAAAATCAAATGTCTCCCCGCCATCTCGCTCGTCTAGCGTTAGCATCTCGGACGCGTTGGCAGCTGTGCTAACATCTGTGCACCTGTGTTCTCCATCCGCCCCGCTCCCTCCAATAAGCTGCCGGTGCCATGACGGGTATGAATAAAGAACGCAACAATCTGGAGTCTCAAGCTGCTGTGAGGACATGGCGCGACTCAATAAGGCATGAGGACGACTTTACTTTTTTAACTCGGATTCTATCGATGGAGAAGTTTGAGTTGCAATTTGGTGGGCGCATCTATCATGAATAGACCCACAAAAAAAGTCAGAAGTCTGATTTTCTCACTGGAATATTTTGAAAATCCTGAAGTCAATTTGACTCAGCAACAAGTTCAAGCCTTGGCGGAGGTCTACGGGATCTGCAATTTTGAATTGCCGGGCTTTTTACTTAATTCTATTAGTGCCAAAGAAAAGTGGTTATTTGTGTGTGTCGGGAGAGGCGTTTGTGAAATTGGGCTGGCACTGGCGCTCGCCAGCGTGTGTGGGCGGGGCCACGTTAATATGGTGCAAGGCCGCTAATGGCTTTATGATTGGATAATTAGAGGTAGGTGGGTAATTAGGAGTGAGTTGTGGGTGCACGCTTGGCTCGGTCCACACTGCAGCGAGTGGAAACAGGATGACTCCCCGCTGCCTGCTCAAGGGTGTTTATGTGTGTGTGAAGGGAGCTGTGTGTGTGTGTGTGTGTGTGTCATATCCAGCAGCTTGCAGAATGGGCACTTCTGGACTTTGGTGCTTCTGTTATTGTTGGCAAATTTTCTCCATTTTATAGTTGTTTAACAAGAAATGTTTGCTTAAATTGGAATTTTATGATTGCAAAGTGCAATAATTCACTCAAATTGAGTTGCAATATGGATTTTTAAAAAATCAGGAGTAAACGACTAACGCTGCCCTCCCTTTGCGCTCCAGTCCAGCGTCTCCAGACATCATTAAAAGGCGAGGCTGTAGCCGCAGGCTTCCTGTGAAAACCTCCTTCAAACTGTACACTTTATCCATAATTCAGCCCCCCTCTCCCGACTGAATTATTCACGCAAATAGCGGGCAAATAATGGAGTTCACAGAATCTTACTTACACATCAAACTATTTAAATGTTGATTTGAATTTTTGAGGCGCTCTGATGCGGTGGGTGGGGGGTGTAAGTGGGGTAGCAAGTGTGGTCTTTTTTTGCCTGGATCACATTAGTGAGGTAAATGAATAAATTCAAATTATATTTATGCTCACGTACCGGTCAGCAGAGTTCTGTAATGCAAGGATTTGACTTTCCAATCAGAAGAAACATTTCACACCGAAATCGTGTTCTATTTTCTGTTTTTTTGAAAATTCTACAAAAATAAAGTCAATTTAAGAAAATACAATTAAAATGATAAAATCTTTATTTTTTTTACTGAAATACTTACAAAATCATTTCAAATTTAAAAGACAAGAAAATATACAAAAAAAATCAATAAAGTAAAGTGACAAATAATTATTTGTATAGAATATGAAGAATAATTCAAATGAAAAATAAAACTTTTTTAATACAAGACAATGACAATTAATTTCAAATTAAAAATTGTAATTAAAAAAAATATTTTTTAGAGTTAAATAAATAAACAAAATCCATGACTGAATACAGTTGCCAGCCACTTATCTATCTAACACTATTTTCACAATTTCTTCACTTTGTTGCCTAATAGCATAAGTGCCTAAGCCAGTTTGTGTTTTTGTAAAACAAGAAAAAGCGTAACACATTCAACAGTCTCCTTTTATTGTGACCGAAGTTCAAAATATTTAACGCTACTACGCTATTAAGCTAACGACTTGAGGGTTACTCTTTCATTACTGTGTGGATTCAACCCTGACATGATAAATAAAAACCTTGACTGTCGAGGCTAGCGGCATAGCTCATAACTCACACGAGGCCTCCCTTAATGTCCAAGAGGTACGGCAGGCTAAATGTAGCCGTGGCCCTCACTTGATACCGTATCAGCAAAAGGCTGAATTAACACGCGTTGCTTACTTACCATATCGTGAATCATTTACTCCCCTCGGAGTGCGGGAAGGCCATGCAAGTTTTATGGCGGGAAAAAGAATCTGAATTCCCGGGATAGCGGCGCACGGGTGGCTCATGCATAAGTCAAGCGTGCGCGCTACATGCTAGCACTATAACCTCGCTAGGCGATTTGGCTGGCGGCGTATCAGAGTGCACCACGCAGAGAGTGAATATGTGTGGTGCGAAGAAGTAATCAAGTCAAATACTTTGTTGTGCTTAAGATGGAAGTATGTTTGCCACCTCTGGTCATACACATCAACTCACTCGTGCAGATTCGCCGGATTGCGCCAAGATCACGTCTTCTTAGATAGAACACACATACACACGTGCGCGATGAAAGCATTTGGGTATCATGTGAATCCGCCACTTTAGCTTCACGGCTGATCCCGGCTCAAATGGACAAAATCTGGAGTGAAATACTTTCCGCTTGCTTGGGCGCCACTCTCATTAAAACTCCAGTGGGCTCGTTACATCACTGAAGGATATGGAAAAATGACGCTTTTGGAAGTTTGTCTCAAAATTGAAAACGCTCCCGCTGACGCGATTACAATTCGATACCGCGCTCTGATACATTACGATATTTAACGATACAATTACGATACCGCGTAACGACATGAAGCCATCCGGACGCCACGCAGGTCACAGAAGGCACGAGGAGGCGTAAGGAGCTAAAGATCACCGGCCAAGCAGAGAGCAAGGAGGCGACAACCAATTTGACACATCGGGACGGAATTCCAGCAGCGTCTGTCACCATCAACACGTTTATCCTCCTCGACGCGTCGCTGCCGGAGACGGGCCGAGTCGTCTGTCGGATAAGAGGAGACTCAGACGAAGGATCAAAAAGCACTACTCGGGTTCCATCAGACGGCAACAATTTCAATATTTGAAAAGTGAGCATGTATGGAGCAGGCGTGTTTTGGGGGTCGGAACGTCCCCCGTCAACAAAGCACCGCGAGCCGCCTTAGCGCCGAGCGTATTCTTCCTGCGGCTTTTTTAATCTTTAATGCTAGCGTTAGCGGCGGTGTGGGAGTATCCCGCATTCTGCAGTGTTCCCAAATGCGTAGCGGGATTCGTACTTCATACAGGACGTGAATATTGTTCATGAAATACTTAGTGCCACGACATTTTCCGCCATAAAAAGAGTTTAATAGTCTGAGCTCAGTGTCAGCCAAGCGTTCATTTAGACGGGCGAAACGATCCCAAAAAACGGTTGGAGCTTTTAAACAACAGCATACAATGTGTTGGAAAAAGAAATGGAAAATATTTGTACGTTAGTATTGCAAACTACATTGGAACCATTTTGTTCCATTGGAGTAAACTGTTGACTTTAATAGTGATCTATTGTTCGTGTCTTTACGGGACGGACAGACCACCTGCTATCCCGTCAAGAGCTTTGTTGACGATTCCCAAATGTAAACACAAAGACAAATTCTGTTCTTGACCTGAGGTTGGAGGCTAACTCACTAACTTCCAGAGGTCCTCCTCCTCTTCTGGATAACATTGCTATGAGTATAACCTTTCACATATTGATTAACTGGTTAGTAAGAAAAAAAGAGCCAGTCGCATTAAGGCCTAATGATGAGCAATTTTAGGACCCGGGGGGACCCCAGCTGGTTCCGGGTCCAGACATATTGGCTCGTGATGAGCTAAAGTGAGTCCATTTGCACACAAACAATATGCATAATGGACAAATAATGGAATCTTCTAATCATTTGTTTTGGCGACGGAAGAAAATGACATGAACCCTGTGGCCTAACACTATTAGAATTTCAACTATGAAGCCCCCCTCCACCCCACCCTTCCCTTCATTTTTTTCGTCTGGAGATGGATTATTGCGATTTGCCGCCGTGACTTTTTGCTCTCTTGCCAACTCCCCGCGACATTCCCTCAGTGTGACACGTGTCTGCCAATCACTTTGATGGACAGCTGACACGGAGAGCACAAAGAGTGTCAGTGTGTGCTTGAGTGACACCTCCGTGCCAGGAGACCTTCCCCACGTCATCTCCCGAAAACGTTAGTTACGGTCAAAAAATCGTGACCACTGTATTTACAACCTGGCGAAAATACAAATGAATAATTAGCATTCACTGCCAGACCAGTTGAAATGGACCTTTGACGTCTATATCCGTCAATGGGAGTGAATGAGTTCTTATAAAATGCTTTAATAACCTGAAAGTGGTCCTTATTGATTCGTGACGATATTTAATGTGGAACATGCTAAGACTAATGGGCTATTTAAAGCATCAGGAAGCAAATACTTGTGATGTTAAAGAAGGTTTATTTGCCTTAAGCGGCCATAAAGTCCACTTTTGGGCCCTTGTGATGATGTCACGGGTGGATTTTCGCTTTGGGTAATCGCTGTGAGGCGGATGAGGCCCGCTGGGAGCCCATGAAAGTTGGAACGGGATCCTTGTGTGAGGGTGCTACCCGCCCTTCCTCCTTCTTCGTCCAGGGTGGGAGATTAACACCAGTGTCGTATTTGACTCTGTTTGCCAGAAGTGCACGCTGCTGTCACACGTTCGAACGAGCCTCGACTACACACATAAGT
The DNA here is from genome assembly GCF_059516105.1 of Syngnathus floridae. NCBI lineage: Eukaryota > Metazoa > Chordata > Actinopteri > Syngnathiformes > Syngnathidae > Syngnathus > Syngnathus floridae. The sequence goes on from NC_142421.1 coordinate 2,627,237, forward strand.
ATACACACACACACACGAGGTGGGGTGGGGGGTTATGCCAATATAACTGATCACCAATTTTGCATGATGTAAAAAAATTATCTGACCATGCCAGTCAGATTTTTTTTTTTTTTAGTCTTTGTCTACAAATTTCTCCATTTTTGTAATTTGTGTAATTTTAAAGAAAAGCTTTTTCTCAATATTTTGGTTTTGGTTGTAGTGCTTTTTTTTTGTGTATTTCCCTCATATTATATTTGTCTTATATACATTATTTTCTAATACGCTTGCATTTTTTCCTCATATTTTCTAATACTTAATAATATTTTTAGCCGTTCAAGAAATATATATATAATATATTTTTTTTTCAGGGGATTGTTTTCCTCCTAATATATCCCTAGTATTACTACAGAAAAAAAGAAACATGACATTTAAGTAGAAACACAGACTGCTGCAGTTTGGCCAACCTCTGGACCTTTTCTGTGTGTGTGTGTGTATGTGTGTGTGAAATCTGTAGATCTGGAGAGGCTTCAGAGGAAAGTGAATGTGCATGTGTGTGTGTGTTGCAAGTATATTGCCGCAGTAGCCCGAGAGAAGCCAAACCTGGCTTGGTGCACTCAGAGAGGCCTGGCGGTGGGAAAGCTCCTCTGATATGTCCACACACACACACAATTACACACACACACATGGAGAGCCAGGAGTCAGCTGTCTCGGCCTGTTTCTCAGCTCATTAAACCAAATCCCGACGACGGGAGTGAAGAATTTCAATTAGAAGGCTGACTTTGATGTCACTCTAGCGGTGATTTTTTTTATTTTTTTTTTGCCGTGTAGCAGTTACAACACCTTTTGTGGTCTCTACTGTATGTTTACATAATTGAAGCATGACGTCGCATACGTGTAAATCTGACAAAATCTCTTTCGGGCCTTAGCCCCAACAAGTGTTTGGGGAAATTTGAGATTTTGGATTTAGGAAAACATTCTACCGTTTCAAATCTGGCCACTCAGAACTCCAAACTAGACAATCTTAGACCGGATATTTTTATATACACAAGTCCTATTAGTGTCAACTTGACCTCAGTTGCACTTTTTTTGTGAGCAGGATACATAAATAGATCATAAATCAAAGTTCATCTTGTAGATTTTGGCCAGTGGGGGAAAAAAACAACAACACTTAAGACTTTTTCAGCAACATGAAAGAGGACAGTGGTAGATGTGAAAATCATCTGTTTTCTCTCATATTTGAATCTTTTATGGGGCTCTGCGAAACATCTCGGTTGGCCTTCTCTTCTCCCGCCCGCGCATGTCACCTCTGAACTCCTCCTTTTTTTTTTGCAAAAAAAAATCAGCCGTCGTCCGATCCACTCGCATTAGGGATTTACTTGGTGGATCTTTGGAATCAAGCAAGAGGATGGATGCCCATTGTGCCCCAATCAAAGCACTTCCTCCTGGGGTAATCCCTCCATCTGAGCAGGAAGAAAGGAGGAGGGGGGGGGGGTCTCGATTCTATGATTTATGCTGTCATTATTCAACTGTTTATTCCTCTCTTGAATCAGTGTCCTGGTCTTGTTAGCTTCCCTTTTAGCGTCTTTGCTGAGTGACTGACGTGTTAGCAAAAAGACACAATAGCCGCCTTCATCAGGTTAGCTCAACGTTAGCGTACGGCGTTGCAGATAAGCCTCAGATTCGGTCGCTCTCGTCTGACAGCTATTGTGTCGTCGTTTGCCGATTATCGTCAAGTTTACGTCTTTTGTTTGTCAGTAGCGATCTCCAGATGGGAACCGGAATGACGGCACTGTCATCGCTCGATATTACCAACAAAACATTCCAGCGTGTCTGTTTACGAGCTGTCAGATTTCAAGTTAAGCCGTTCTTATCATTATGAGATGTATTTCAACCTTTTTTTTTTTCGTAGCACCTTTTATCGGAGAATTGGGTCAAGGTTACAACATAGTGTCAAATTTCTTGTGTTATGCTTGCAAATTTTATTTTGCGCTCCAAGTTAAGTGCACCTAACACAAAGTGGCTCACCTTGCTATACATTGAAGGCCTTCAAATTGAATCCCCCACTCCCGCCCGGCACGTGTGCATTATCCATACGTCGTAAAAGCTATCGATTGTTTGATGGTAACCTTTTTAAAGTTTACTTCTCAAGAGCTCGACTTAACTATCATCATTGTGGAAATGTAAGTGTCAAACTTGTTCTAACAAGATGGAAACTTTGTCCGACGCGACGGCGGCCAGTGCCTCGGTCGTAAAACCCAATTTTTTCCCTGACTGTGGCGCTCTTAATAAGTTTTGCTGTGTCTGGGCCAACGCAGATGTTGCTGTTGTGTCTTTTGGATCTCTGAGTGGCTTTTGTGTTTTGTCTCTGTGGCAGCTGCTACTTCTGGACCGCTTCGCTCACGTCCGTCCAAGTGTTAAAGTCCCCGCAGGACCAGTACACAAGACAGATGTCAACACTGGGGGAGCTGTTGACTAAAAGTCACAGCCTAAAGAAAGCCATTCATAATGTAAAACTTTTACGCGGATCTAAGTCGAATGCTAACCTCACCCGGCTAAGCTAATGATGTTAGCGACGTGCTAAAATAATGGTATGTGGGTATAAGCAAGTGCTACATTTGACAGAAATTGGACCTAAATGTTATGTTCGGAAAGTCCGCTCTAATCACACGACACTTGGCATCGGTATTTCTGTTTCCAAATCTTTGATGTTGACTTCTCGTCAGCGTCTAATATCTCTCGTCCCCACGGATCCATTGATGTGGTGTAACCCAAACTGGTGGTAGTCTGCTTGCATCAATTGAAGTCATTGAGCGCAACACGCAACCTTTACCGGCCTTGTGAGCTCCTCCAGCGCAGGAAGTCAAAATAGACGAGTGGATTAAGTAGGAGGCGGCAGCCCCAGGAGACTCATTAGAAAGGGGGAGAGCGGGATATCGGAGGACTGATCCCAGCTGGATGGACTTCCCTGCACATGTGGCCCATTGCGAACGTCTGCCGGGTCAGGGACCAACCACAAAAGAGCTAGAAGATGCAAAGATATAGTGCGAGGTAGAAAACAGGGCACTGCAGCAAAGTGGAGACTGTGGAGTGTCATCTAGCACGGCCGAATGTTTTCATGGGTAGCTTTTCTAGCTGTGGAGACTGAAAGTAACTAAAATGACATCATGACATCACGCCACATGGTCTGTCGTCGCCAACGCAGGCGGGCTTCCAATCGCAAACCACCGTAAACGTTCTGTTCAGCACGCTCGCCCAACCAGCGTGTTATTTTTCTAAGCCGACCCTACGTGGCCTGGCCTCCCGGGCCGACCTTTTCCTTCAAACCCGGATCAAATGTTAGCCCCTTTAAGGAGCAAAACAGTTTGATGTGGATGAGCAACTGCCTACGGAAGACGTTAATCTGCAATGCTGTAATGTATTTAATTTCACACCCTCTCACGGCCCTGTTTGGGATTACCCACGGGAAGGGGCCGCGGGAGCGCTTTGTGTGGTTGGGCACAAGGACATGGCAGCATTGGGAGGGGAGCCGGGGTGGGGGGGGCAGCAAAAGAATTAAGAACAACTTAAGAAAGAGAGAGGCAGCAATATATTTGTGTACACTTACAAAAATCAAGCTTAAATTTATACTCCAAATTTTGCACTTTTTTGTTGTTGTCAGTCTCCCGTGGCATGTAAAATTTGAGGATGCATGACTAGAAACCACTACATTAAACACACATGCTAACGTTACCGTAGCCTTACCGCCCACAGTCTCCACTTTGCTGCACTGATACGGTGTCTTGCCCGTACTCTCTTTCTGAAAAGAAAAAAAGTCTTTTATGATCCTTTTTAAACCTTATGAAAGAAACTGGACTTTTGGACAAGACCAGAGTTGAATTTTTAAAAAAAATATATATATATATGTAAGATGTCACGCCAACTACTGGCCTGGCATGCAAATGACAGTTTTCTGTCAAGCTCAGTATGCAGGAAATTCTTTTGTCCTTCTGTGAAACTTTCCCAAAAGGAAAAATCTGACTTTTGTTCCCTGGAAGAGAGAAGAAAAGATGAAATATATATATATGTAGTCAGTCAGACATACCAAAGGGACCGCGGGTGGAGAGGGGCAGGAAAAAAAAAGTGTTTATAGCAAAAGAAAAGAGGAAGAATGCCACTTAACAATTTGGAATGCTTGTATTCAAACGGGAGGCTGCAGCTGGAAAATCCTATTCTGGGCTCGGGGAGCGACGGATACAGTCTTTGAGATGAGCATCTATGCGGCCCAGACACGTACGCCGGGGGAGAGAGCGGCAATAATTCCCCGATGACGGCAGCGCACACTGGCTCCTTTATATCAGCCCCCGCCCCCTCCCCAACCCGCCTAATATCCAATTTACGGGCTCAGGCCCCCGGCCAGCGCGGCCCTCCAGAACGCAGCGGCCCCAACGCCAGCGTGAGATGGAATTAGGTCCAAGTTCTCTTTCTCTTGCCAAAACTTTGAGGCTTACAGAAATATGAAACTGTTTTCCTCCTTCTCAGTCCCACTTGGAAATCGCCAAAGAATAAGCAACTCGTAATGAGATTAAAAGACTTTTTTTTTTTTTTCTGCTCTAAACAACTCAAATGTTTGTGTTACTTGGAGATTTGTAAAAAAAGTGGGGCGGGATGAGAGGGGGCTTAAGGTAGAGGGCAGTGAGGAGAGTCCATCATGCTTTGATGAGTGAAGGATTTATCCCAGCCCACCCCCCCCCCTTCCCCCAAAAGTAAAAGTTAGCAAGTGTATACATGCTTAAGAGGCGTGATATCCCCACTCTGCTGATCTCCTTAGCCTCTCCTTAGCCTCCCTAAGCAACACACACACACACACACACACACACACACACACACACACACACACACACACACACACACACACACACTGGAAGCTCACCTCCAGCTCAGTGAGCCTGTTTCTGTATTTACTCATAACAAGGGCTTAGGTCAATAAGAATATTCTGTATGCTGATTTATGCTGTGACCACTCGAGGATCATGTTGCTTTTTTTTTTAATATATATAAATCTCATTGCACTCTATTTCTCGAATTGGACGCTGCAGTTAGACTCCGCAGTCTCCGCTTTGCTGCAGTGCTTTGTTTTCTTGCTGCCCTTTGTGACAACTGGACGTAAGAAATGTTTGTTTTTTGACCCCCCCCCCCCCCCCCCTCCACTTAAATATAAAGCAGAATTAGCGTTCTCCTCAATCTCCACATTGCTGTAGCAGTCCAGTTTCTCGCTGCCCTTGGTCCTGTCTGGAATATAAAATTAAAAATGTGTAACATTGGAGAAGGTGGGGTGGGGGGGGGGTTATCGGGGAGGCGTCAAAGTCTTGGGTGGAGGCGATGAGCAAAAAGGTCCTGAAGAAGAAGAGCAAGCGAAGGCCAGCCCAGTGCCATGGAAGGTTGCTGCTAATTCTTCCATATCTAAGCCTCTTTGCACAAACTCGCTTTGTCTTCCAAGTCACAGTCATTAGAGCCTAATCCTATCAAGCAGGGGCTAATCTGAGGCCATGGGGTTCAGCCCCCTCAGCGCCGCTGGCCGGCCCCTTGCACGCACATGCATTTACACACACACATCGAAAGAAGCCACCAGACGACACTCCTACAACAGTTTGTCTTGCAAAAAAAAAAATCATTGTATGAGTAACAACAAACAGTGATTCCAAGACCTAACGATGACGAGTCAGTCATGTTCATCCCAAAAGTCATTCGAACTTTTTTTTAGCTGCGCGAATCCGTTTGCGTGTGTGACGGCGGTGCATCAATTCCCCTCACATTCCGCCACACACCCTTCCGTCTCCCCGGGCCATCATCATCACTCTGGTCTTTATTTCAGCGCGGACGACGGGCCCGAGATTAGTTATTGATCAGCCGACATATAAATTATGCTCAAGTGAAAGCCAACAACACAGAGACTATGGATCGGCTATCGACCCGCTCCGATTTATCATCCCATTTCCACAGCGCCCTGCCAGGAGGGAGGTATGAAGAAACGTCGGAATAATGAGAGGAAAGGGACGTTTACGACCAAGCCTGGGTATTCTCTTTCACCTTTCAGATGTCAGAAACTGCACACCAAAAAAATAGGATGCATTGAATGCGGCGACTAGATTTAGAACCGCTACAAACAAAAGATTTACTTCCATCCATCCATTTTCTGGACCGCTTTGTCCCCACAGTAGGCGGGGGACACCCTGAACCGGTTGGCAGCCAATCGCAGGGCACACAGAGACGAACAACCATCCGCACTCGTACCTCGGGGCAATTTGAGTGCTCAATCGGCCTACCAAGCATGTTTTTGGGATGTGGGGAAAACCGGAGTGCCCGGAGAAAACATGAGGACACCATGCAAACTCCACACAGGGAGGGTCGGACGGTGGAATCGAACCCGTACCCTTTGAACTGTGAGGCGGACATGCTAACCACTGCTTCACCGTGATTTACTTCCACACGGGATTTTATTTGAGAAGAGATTATGGGCAGTTGCAGTGAAGCGGAGACTGTGGCTACCATATACTGCAGCTTCCGGAGGGAAGATGATATGCATTGTCATTTCTAACTGTGTATCCTGAATTGTCACAATAACGCAGCCATTTTATTTATCCCACAGGAGACTAAGGGCGGCAAGAAATGATGCAGAAGGAACTGATCGGCTAAAAAGGTACGTGCCGATTGAGGCAACTTCATTGATTGCCTCACTCATATGTATGGATTTCTCTACATGTATGCAAAAAAAAGTCCAAAATATTTTATTGGTATGTCAAGTAGAGGTACTAACTCAGAGATGCCATTGAGTGAAGTTACTTTATATGAAAAAAATGTGGCTAATTTTGTTGAAAAATGCAACAACTGTTGACTTTAATGAGGTTTTTCTGTCAAAAAGATGTCGCAACAATGGGTAACAGCTGGGATGAAAAACACAATTGAAATCTTTCTCCAGGTGTTCTCATTGACAACTTGTGATTTTCTTTGGCTCAAACGTTTGGCATTTCAAGGCCGGAAAGAAAACGTTGTAATTAAAGCCACGCAGGTGTGCCACCATCACAAAGGACGTCAAGATGGATGCTGTCAAACGCTAAACGACGGTCGTCATAATTAACGGAAGGACGAATCAATCGCGGGATTCGTTGACAGCGGGCGCCGCTTTTGTGAGCCGCCTCGACTCAGATGTTCTGAGCTGCGTTCGCCGACTCAATCCCTTACGCTTGGCGAGATTCCTCATTCGGATCATGTCAGCGTGACATCGTGTCACCCACGACCTCTCGGTGAACTTCGGGAGAGATAACTTCGGGGAAGGTCGCCTTTGGACGCAACATTAGGTACACCTGCACACAAGATGCAGATTTGTTATTGTTAAGATTTGCGCATTATTCCGTCAGGAATTAAAAAAAAGTGACAATTATGGATCGGAAGTTGTCATATTTAATCTCAAATACGAAAAAGTCAATCATGTAGCTAAAATAAACCAAAATATTATGAACCATACACATCTTAAAAAAAAATCCAGATAATGCCTGTTACGTCCTCCCCCAGCCTAGAAAACAAAATCATTTACACTCAGAATGTCATTCCACCTTTAGTCCCCTAGGGGCGCTCACACCTCAGTTTAAGAACGGGTGTTCTCTAGCAACCAGAAAACAACAACAAAGACTTAAGTCATAAAAAATGAAAGCAGTGACATAGTACAGCTGTAAAAAGCTGATGAATATGCCGCTACAATTTTATATTTTCATATTAGCTAAACAGTGTTCCAAAAATAAGAATAATCTGGCATTTGCTTTAAAGACCCATCTGCTGCGCAGTCAAGCAGAGGGGCTTTAAATATGAAATTATTACTCGGCTTTGGAAAATTACTAATCTTTCCCTCAACTAAAAATAGTCACTTGCTCAGCAATAAAAACTGAAGTTTTTGGGAGTCTTTTTGCTGTTTAAAGTTTAATGTTGGGTGTATTATGAGTGGGAATTACTTGGCTGTCATCGCTAAAGGTATCACGATACGGCCGTCGTGCGATAATTGGTGTAGTGGGAATACGTCATCTGTGAAATGAAAGAATGTAGAGTAACAATACGATATCATGATATTTTTCCAATTATATCAATCGTATCACGATACGGCGATAATTGATGTGTATCAAGGAAATCTACATTCCTGCCTTATGATATCATGATAATTGCCAGTGATACCAATGACATCATGATAGAGCAATTGTATGATTTTGGAATTTTTATATTAGAAGAAAAAAAGTCAGGGTTGATCATGACATTGCAAATAGTCCAATTTGATTGCAATATTATTTTGCCTCATCTTGTCTCCCAAAGATCTTCTATTGGTGAACTCAAATGGACTTTTTTTTTAAAGTCCTCCAGGCTTTTGCCACTCACACCCGTCGCCATGAAAAGATGAATCTTCACACCTCCCTCCGCTTCCTCCCCCTCTTCTTGACTCACCCTCTCTCCTCACGTCCTTCCTCACTTTTCTTTCTCACATCTCTCCATCGCTCCCTCCCTATGAGGTGCTGATCAATTCACAGCCTCCCTGCGAGGTGTGACCACCCCTCACCCGTGCACCTCGTCTATCCTCACCCTCAACACTTTTTGGGGAGGGGGGGGGGGCAAGAGATGATCGTCGTGTGAGTCCATTAGCACACCTGAGACAAAAGCTGCAGCATGGCAAATGTTCAACGGGGGTGGGAGGGAGATGGGTGAGGTCGATTCAGCAGTCTGCTATGACCCGATCGGTCTTGGCCACAATGTGAGAATGGATTTTATTGTGATACCCAAAAGGACTGGCGCAACTCGGCTTCCAATGATACCACTGAGAACATACATTTGCATTACGATTGATTGAAAATATATTACGATTCACTCCATTTACGATGCGATGTGATACAGGGATAATTTGTTCCGATTACGATTCATTCGAGTATATGTTCCAAAGTGAGATAATTCACTCCAAATAGATTACAGTGCCTTATTTTAAATACGTGATAATACGTGACAGCATTGTTCAAGCCAATTAAGAATCGCATCGGTAAGATGTGTCACGATGCTGTTCAGAACTGCAAAAACAGCTTGCTCTTAATGTCTCATCGCAAATAACACCTCACATATTTAACACCAAGGAAGGGGGAAAAAAAGTTCACACCATGGCGACTACCTGTTTTAGTTAGTCTGTAATCTATAAATCAAAAGTGTGCGTGTGTAGCAAAGCAGATGTGAGTCCCTTAAAGGTGTGTGCGTGCATGTGTGCGTAGGTGTGATGCACTGCTGTCTTTGCACTCCTTTATCATCAATGACGCCACACCTCGCGACGTGTTTGACGGGTTGCGTGTGTAATTCGCAATTCATTTGGAAATAGGAATTCAGAAATTAAAGCATAATAACTGAATGCTTCACGAAATGTTTTTTTTTTTCCTTCCTCGCCATGCCAGATTAGCAAATTAACTTCATGGAGACGACTGGCATTTGAAATGAAAAGACAAACACACACACAAGGTGCGCCGTTAAGACTTTTTTTTATTTGTACTAAAGATCAGAGGACAAACAAAGTTGATTGACATGAGCCAGGCACGTTATTATGGACATCCGCACCCTGTAAAAATATCCAATACAGAAATGACGCCTTTATTGTTCACTATGCAATGACAAGGTTTTACTAGTCTAGTCCAATGTGATATTAAATTCTGTATATTATGTTTTATTTCCTCATGAGTCAGGTTAAGCGTCTTTGATTCCCTCAAAAGCCATCATCTAAATGTAAGTTATTATTATTATTATTATTATTATCATTCCTGGCCTTTAATTACTGTTGGTGACTAAATATTTAGGGACAGCTTTCAGTTTGACGCAGTTCAATTTTACACTCATGTTTTTAAGGAATCACATTATACATATAAGGAGAAAAAAACTGTAAATGGTCCTTTTCCACATCTACTTTTTCTTGATTTTATTTTTGATATACATTAGTGTCCTGCCTATCTTTTTAATGAATACAACTATCAAGACTGAGCTATGTTTGACTGTTCGGGAGTACCTAATATTGTGGTTGTGTGGGCCAGATATTTACAGTGGGATTGTTTGCGTTGTGCCTGTCATTTCCAATTTGTGCGCTAGGAGGCGCACACGATTAAGTCTTCGTGTGTATAAGAAGCGAAAGGAGACTCGCACTCAACCCTTCAGAAGGAAGCCAACCAGGCGTTATTAAAATGCAACTTGTAATTATTTAAAACACAAAATTGAAATGGTGGGATCACTGTCATTAAACCAAACGTAATACTTCTATTATTATTTTTCACCTAAAAACTCACATTATATAATATTAAAAGGTTGATCAATGGAAGTCAATTAAAAACAAAACACTACGTTGAAAAAAAATGCGAAATTATACATTTACATTTAATTAACTGGCATTTTGACTTGATGTATTCTATTTTGGCTTGATTTAACTTAGTCTCAATATAAAACAAACCGAACATGAGATGGAAAAGTCAATATTTCGTTCATTTTATTTTACTTAATTTAATACTGAGCTAAATGCTGACAACTTTTTGAGGGTGCGGCTGCATGTTTGCAGATCACAAAGCGTTTCTCCGTCAGGCGACCATGCAAACATCTTTGAAAGTCATTTACTTTGATTATTCTGCAAATAAAACAACCTCCCCTAAAAAAAAATTTAAAAAAAAAGACGCAACACATTTGTGACTTTTTGTCCGTCAAACTGATTTGCTGTCATATCGAAGCCCCCCCCTAAACGAGGCTGGAGAAAGTGGAGCTTGGCGTTTATATAGACGCTAATTGAAGCCATCTAATGACTTTAAAATGCCTCTGGCGTTACTTAACTGAATGACCAGCTCCTCATAGGACCCCCTTTTGTGCTAAACTTTCACTACAAACACACTCAAAGTACATCTCAACAAGTTAGTTATACTTAATATTCTTTAGAAAAATCCCAAATATGAATCATACTCACCAATTTCGAACTAATGTGGATGTGCGTAAAAGTCCGTGCGTCCTGTTCGGCTCCGAGGAGCGGACTGAAGGAAGGTAAAGAAGAGCCCTCGCACGCCTCTTCCCCGCGTCTCGTCGCCCCCAGCCCGGCCTTCTCATAGCCGTAGTCCCCGCTGAATGCGATGGACGACTTCCAGCCACCACAGAAACAGTCTGGAACTTACGCACCCGCCCCCACATTAATATTAGCATAATTATCAAGATCAATAAATACATATATCGTCTAAGCCTTGCGGTGACGTCATGCAGTGCACTATTTAAAAGTCCATATCGTTTGGTATGCAGGAAAGACATTTATTGAACTTTGCACCTCATACTCATATTATACAATATAAATGATGCATGATACTGGCAAATATGACGTCACTAACTAGTCATCACAGGTATTGCAATTTGCACACTTCATTACCTGAACATTTACTAATTTATATAGAGTATATTAATGAATTTGATGGCAATTGTGATCACTAGTCAAAGTCCTATCTTGATACCGAAATCACTTATTGCATTTTACCACTTTATATTAATTATATACTAGAAAATGTGCTGATGCCACTAGTGGAATTTACATGCAGAAATCACATGTATTTGACTAAATACATATACTGTACCCAAAAATATGACGTCACTGTAGCCTTATCGCAAAATTTCACCTGCATAAATACAAAGGAAATATTGGCGTTATTGGTTGGTGCTATATTTTTGATTTATTTTATTTTGCGTGATTTCCAATTTATAATGAATACCATCATAAATAGACCTATTTATATAAAAATTACATGTATTCCACGGCTTAAAACACGAGGAATTGTGATGACGTCACTTTTAAGTCCTCGATTTTGCATCATAACATGGACTTGTGTGCTGTCGTGTTTCCACATGAGAATAACTTAATTCTTGCTGCAAGAAAATGTGCAGTGCAACTTAGTGATCGAGTATTCTAGAATCATTTAAAGACACGAGACAAAGAAGTATTTGTGTAAATGTACTGAGTTTAATTAAATTACATTATGCATGCCATTTAATTGAAGGAGTTGCGTTTAAAGCATGAATTTGCCTGGCACCGTTCTTTTTTAATGATGCATTTATTGTTATTCACCTTTTCCCCAATCAAACTGACCATAAAGAAGCGCCACAATGTTGTAAATAAACTGAAAGTGCGGCCTGACAATAATGATGATCATGTGCTTGCTTTTGCACCTTTTCGCCAATGTGGCCTCGGACCAATCAATCAATTATTCCGGGATCGATCGATGGAGACGGCCAATCAGAACACCTCCCTCCAACAGCCCCCTTCAGGAGCCCACTGCCATTGGCCAGAGCGCCGGCCGAATGGACTGACCCATTCGGCTCACTGGCAGGGGTAGGGATGATGGAGACACTTGGCAAACTACTTCTCATTTGTGATTTAACATCAAATTAAGCCAACTCGGTCATCTATCCACACTCCATGTACTCATTCGTTATTTTTACACGCCGCTAAACCTGACACGGAAACGCGAAAGAAAACTTAGAATAAAAGTGAATGCGAGCCACCGAAACAGACTGGACAAGACCGGTAAGGTGGCAAGAACGCCACTTTTGCATCGGTTATAAAACAAATAATTGACAACAATAGAGCAATATTTTGTGTTATTTGGCAGCGTTGACTTTCAGCGATTAATTCGGCGTCTTTTGCGATAGCATATAAGGCGAGGTTCTGGTAGTTTGGAACCTAAACGAGCTCACCGCGGAGCACTAAAATGGCGAGTTTTTTCAATGGACTCTGGTTTTTCGCGCACCCCCTCCATTCTTCAAGTACGCGTGCCCCACTTGCAGCGGTCAGTCGCGACCTGTTTATGGCCAGCACTACTTCCGGGTTCGAGCACACTCGTCCTCTTATCTCCATATATACACGCCACACGGCTCCTTTAAGAAAAGCCCCGAGCCAGAATGATGAGCCCTCCTCCTCTTCCCCCACCTTCTCCTCCTCCTCCTTCTCCTCTTGAGCTCTTCCACACGTCTTTGCATAAGTAATTCAAGCCGCGGGAGAGCGGGCAGCCAGCAGCCGCCGAACCCAGGGAGATACGCTTCATTCCCGGCTGCGAGTAGGAGCGCCGAGCCGGTGTTCATTCCAGCGGACCAAAGCAAGGGGAGGAATCCGCGCAAACAACGCCGGACACCCGGGGGAGCTGACAAACGAGCCATGAGAACCACCGGGTGTCTTCCAAGGCTTTGAATTTATTTTTTTATTTTTGGGGGTGGGGGGGACTCGGAGCGAGAAGGAGAGCCGAGGATCGACTCTCCACGGCCGGGTTCAACTTGGCAGGCACCGTGGTGACTGGCTGGAGGGGGAAAAAGCCCCAAAACAACAAACCCAAAGGATTTTCTCTCCAGTTTTTTTATGTTTTCTCTTTGTAAATGTAACCCCCCTCCTCGCAATTTTTGTTTGGATTTGCTAATTTGCCGTGCAAGGCTGGCTTCCGAGCGGATTTAAGTGGGATTCGAATCACGAACTGCGGGCAGTGAAGAGGCTTATGGCTCAAAGGGTACGTACGACCAAAGCAAGCAACCAAACACGCGTGGACTTGAGAAAAAAGTTACTTTTGGTGTCTTTTTTTTTTGGGACACCCACATTACGCACGGACAAGCTGGTTTTGTATTGCACCGACCCTTCCACTCGCACACATCTCCACACACTTCTTTCGTGGACGTGTTTTTGCAGATGACTTGTGACAGCACTGCGTGGATTTTCTGGGTGACAAATCTCAAACATTTGTCTCGTGACTTGAGATATCCACCCCCCCAAACACAAACACGCATTTTCTCCCTGTTAATAAAATTCCCTCAAATATATGATTAAAAAGTCATACCGACGACAAATATGATTTGATTTGCACATTGTGCGCAAAAATCTGTCACGCTGACTTGTTTTTACATCCCATCGCCCGGAGACTTGCTGCCGTTGTTTATAAATAACTTCTCAATCCACATCGGAAGACTTTTAGTTTGAAGACTTCACAGCAAAGCAGCACGTTGTTTTATGCAAAGATCGTTTTGCATAAAAAAACATAAAAAATAATCTGCGGCTAGGGTGTTTACTTATTGCACAATTTTAAGATTTGAAGCCTTAGGGAAAACGATATGCTTATTTAATTGTAATAATTCAACGAGTCCCTTTTTACGTTGCTGCAAACTACGTATAACAAAGTTGAAATTTAAGATTAATCCATTGCATTTTTTAATCACTCCTAAACGCAACAGTCATTTTGTTTCAATTCTATCACTTGACCTGTCAGCCGCTTCGGCTTTCTGCTTTTCTTGCTTTAAAATGCTCAAAAAGTTGTCATAATTTGCACAATCCCTCCAGTTTAAAATTGAGGTTAAACACTGAATAATAATTGCATTTTTGTGAGTATAATAGTGCGGCTCTCGCGGGTGTAACCAGTGCACGTGTGTGTGTCGTTCCGGTGCAGTACGAAGACTTGCCCCACTACGGGATGGACGGGGTGGGAATCCCGACCACCATGTACGGAGACCCGCACGGCGCGCGCTCCATGCAGGCCGTGCACCTCAACCACGGGCCCCAGCTGCACTCGCACCAGTACCCCCACACGGCGCACACCAACACCATGCCCCCCAGCATGGGCTCGTCGGTCAACGACGCGCTCAAGAGGGACAAGGACGCCATATACGGGTACGATGTGGGGAGGGGGCGGCTTCCGATCGTTTCTGCGTGGTGCTCGGCTCGCCTTCCCCGGGGACAGCGAGTGCTTGCCAGGCTAGACTCGCTGAGACCAAGGTCGATCTCCGTGCATATTTTTGTAAACTCGACTGACTCTACGTGATTATTTTTTTCTTAATATACACTTTTACGTGTTGTAATAAAAGTTAATTGCATTCTTAACTGTGGGAGTTAGCTAATAATTTTAGCCTTTTAAGCAAGTGGAAATAATGACACTCTATTAGTAATTTAATTAATCGTAGCTCATTAAAAATGAAATAAGCGTCACGTTCAGACTGGTGCTGTATGTTCATTCAGATTTTATGGCTTTTTACAATTTGCATAAAATGTATTTTTGTTACATAAAGTTAGACAGTTCAGACTATACGTGCCCACAACGTGCAGAATTGTCTTGCACTTTGCAGACTATGCATGCATGCATCCCTGCAGGGACGAATCCCTGCAAAACTAAAACAATATATTTAAAAAAAAAAAAAGAAGAAGAAGCATGGCCAAATGCAGCCTGCAGTTGTCTTGACCCAGCGTTGACATTTGCCACCGTCTGCTTATACTCTGTAAATGTGTGTGTGTTGCCATGTAGGCACCCCCTCTTCCCGCTGCTTGCACTGATTTTCGAGAAATGTGAATTAGCGACGTGCACCCCCAGAGAGCCCGGTGTGGCGGGAGGGGACGTGTGCTCGTCCGAGTCCTTCAACGAGGACATCGCCGTGTTTGCCAAACAGGTCAGCGAGCAGCCAAAAAGCACTTAAAAAAAATCAACTTTGACAAAAATTAATGGAGGGACTGAATGGCAATGTTGACTGCTCTGACATGATTATCACATGGTTCCTTGGTTTTTAGATTCGTGCAGAAAAACCTTTATTTTCATCAAATCCAGAATTGGATAATTTGGTAAGTCACTGAAACATTTGTGAGATGTGCATGTCATTGAAGAAGAAGAAAAAAAAAGCTTGATTTGTGTCATTTTTCCCTTTGTGCAGATGATTCAAGCCATTCAGGTGTTACGGTTTCATCTGCTGGAGCTGGAAAAGGTAAGAAAAGAAATGGATAACATCTCTTGTTCCTAATTTGCATAAATATATATTTGCTCGTCGCTTATAATTAGCGTTCAAATCAATCACGCCACGTTTTGTTTTTCAACTTTATCCTCCCCGCGCATGTTAATGAGTGTTGCCAGACCAGTTCTGACCCATTTCTGTTCGTGCTTTGCCTTCGTCGTTATTGTGAGGAGAACATGGAAGGGGGTGGGGGGGATCCAAAAGTGCACGAAATGCGAGCGTCACGCAGGGGTGGCTACTGGTGGGATTTTTAACACGCGTGTTGAGTGCGTCGTGGCCCGTGTGAGCCCTCGTGTCACTGCCAATTTTCAGGGATATCTCCATCCTGGAGGGAGGGGGGGGGTAGAAGTATAGTCATCTTGAAACCGACCGCCCTGGCCGCCTCATTAGGTCCACCTGCATGCATCAAAGACCCCAGAAACAGAACATTCTTGCACATTAGACCCACTTTTGGATTTTTCTTGTGTGTGTGCTTAATTATTTGACCAGTGATTGGTATCACTTCTAAGAATTAAAAAGTGTTGGTTGAGTGTAATCTTTGTCTATTGTGTTAGAAAGTTTGTTTGCGTAATTGCTTGTGGCTTGTTTTATGGTGTGTGTGTGTGTGTGTGTGGTTTGGAGGGCTGTTCCTAATAATTTGGCTGGCACACTTTGGGAAGTTTTTGCGCCACGGATTTTGACCGGTGATTGGTTTGATTGTTCTGAAATTTGAAAGCATTTGTGCCGGAGATAATCCATTCTCCATTTTGTGTGTGGTATGCATTTTTATGAAGCGATTTTTACGCAGCGCCGTTGTTTTGTAATGTGTGGTGGTTCAGGGCTGTTCCTAATATTTCGGCTTAGAGGAGGAAGGTAAAATGTGGATGTTTTTACTTTGGGAAATACGGGTCAAGCGTGGTCATTATTTTGACCAGTTATTGTGTAAGATGAGTTTTTCGTGAGTAATTTATCGCGGATTGTTTTATTGTTTGAGAGCTGTTTCTAATAATTTGGTTGAGACTCTTTGAAAACTTTGATTTTTTTTTTTTAAATAACTCAAGACTTGCCATATCAGGATACTTAATATTTTGGATTTTGACCAGTGATTGTTACTGTTTATTCTTTTTTTTCTTTTTTTTTGGACAAAATCTCTGTTTTTGTGTTGTAATGTTTTTTCAGGCGCCATTTCCCTCATTTTGCCTTATGGTGCAGAAGGGCTGCTTCTAATGTTTTTGTTTGATTTCTTGATTTTTATTAGAGTGCAGGTGTACCTAATATTTTGACCTGCGATTGGTACTATTTTATTTTTTTAAAGTTTGCTTGAATATATTCCGGTGTCCTTCTGACTTACATTATTTTTTTTCCAAGTCATTTCATCTAACTTGTTTCATGTTCTCTAGAGTGAGTCAGAATATTCATCTTTTTTCAGATATGCAATAATATAATGTGCCTAATCGTTTGAGCAAGGATTGCAATTATTTTTATGCATTAATAAAAACTTGTTTCAACATAATCTACATTAATTTTGCGTTCGATTACTTTTTACGAGTGATTTATCACAGATGGCGTGCGGCAGGGCTGTTCCTAATATTTTAATATATTTTATTATAATTATACACTTTTTTTTTTCTAAGAATTTCCTGCAACTTGTTTAAAGCTCCTCTTATTTTGCTTACTTAAACAGATGAATAAGAGAGTTTTTTTTGCAATTTTAGCTCATGAAGTACTAATGTAGGCATACTGAATATTTAGACAGGTGACTGGTTCTATTTTTCCCGAATATTTAAAAAATGTTCCTTGAATATTAACTGCTCTCCTTTTTGGGTCAGATTGAATTTTGCAAGTGTTTTTTTTTTTTTCTTCTCCTTCTTTCCACGTAAGAGTGCATCTGATTGCTGTTTGGTTGTTGGTGCAGGTGCACGAGCTGTGCGACAACTTCTGCCACCGCTACATCAGCTGCTTGAAGGGCAAGATGCCCATTGACCTGGTCATAGACGACCGCGAGGGGGGCTCCAAGTCAGACAGCGAGGAGATCACCCGTTCCTCCGTGGCTCTCGACCAGGTACACACACTCGCACGCACCCCCCTCCCCCCATTTCCTCCAATCATCCCCTCCATCGGAATGAGACATTTTCTGCATAAATGCTCTCATTGGCTCATTAAGACTTGACCCGCTTTCCTGTCCATTTGAATTTACGGGGCCCTTTCCCAGCCTCCACCCCTCCTCGCTCGAGCCCAGCAGAGCGCATCGGCGGCGGGGTGCAAGGCCGAGGTGCTCCCCGGTGTCGCTTCTGCTCGGTCTCTCCACTTTTTTCCTTCCTCCTCCTCCTCCTCCTCGACCGTGTGCACGCTTCATTAAGTGTCTTGTCAGTGTTTCTCCTCAGACATGAGTGCACATTGCTTATCGAGAGACCAAAACCACTTCCCCCACACTCCCACCACATCACAGCCCCTTTTATTTGCCTTTCGCAGTAATAAGTGGCAAATAAAGGTGAAATAAGCAGAGGTGGGAAAATGAGTGCGTAATTGCTTGATGTACTGTCGTATTCGTGTGTTGGGCGTGTGCTCTTACGGGGTGTGGCCTAATGAACTGTAGTGCTAGTTTTGATGTGAGCGTCTGGGCATGAGTAGTGGCCTACAGCAGCTCCTTGTGAGCGTTTTCATTTTTTGTTTGTTTGTTTGTTCAACTGTCTGGTTCAGTTATTGGCGGCCATTGTGTTGCTACTGTTATGTTGCTACTCCAGGGACCACTGTGTGTGTGTGAGTGATCATACTGATCCATACACTGGCTTTTAAAATATCGCAAGATCCCAGTGAAATTCAGCATTTGTGCACAACGTAAAGACGGTTGCAAGTCAATGAGATTAAAGGCGACATAAAAAAGTCACCAAGCTAAATAATTTAAATCCGCGCGGCGTCCATATGGGTGAGTGGCTGGGAGAGGCTGGATTGCAGGGCTGAGAGTGAAGACTTAGAGAAGGGAGGGAGGAATAGACCGAGGGGTATTCTTAGTGTGTGTGTATTATTAGGGAAATGAAGATCAACCGGCAAAGATAACACAGCGCCTTTTTAATCCAGAACGAGAATGAAATAACACACTAAGTGTCTCTTTGAGGGGTTCCTTGTATCCTCTCGAGGATTTCTTTTTTTGTCCAAAGTGGCCTTTTTTTTTCTATAGATGGTGCGGATCAGCCAAGATGAATCCGCCTGTTGTGGCTCGGGTCAGATTGACCCATTATTATTATTTTTTTTGACAGTGCACCTTGTAATGAGTTCATTTGACCTTTTTCCGACAATGTTTACAGCCCAGTCCTTTCTGATCATCAAACAGTCCCCGGGTCAGATTGACCCAGGGATGTTATTACTGTTCCAGAGAAATAGATTAACAGCAGAGTGAAAGACTCCTCACGTTTGAATGGTGAGGAGGTGACCAACCCTCCTGTTCAGTTTGTTCCTTTAGTGTGCCAAAAATTTGATAACCCACCACGATAATGTCTGCCCTTTGTGGCAATATAATAGTTTATATGAGTGTAACTTCAACGACCAGTTGTATAAATTATGAAATTAGCCAGGGTCAATTTGACCCACAATGTAATAAGAGCATTAACGCACTTCAAGTTGATTCTGCTTCTGACTAATGATGGAATAACAAACAAGAATACAATATAAAAACTTTATGGCATCATGCACATGCCTTCTTGCAAAGTTCTATTCATTTTTATTTTTATTTTATTCTTTTACATTTTGTGGTCTATTTTTGCGTGACGTCTTATCCGCACTGGTGACATCCTTAACGAATTGGCCCTGTGTGGGTGCACGCATTATCTTGCCCCCCCTCCCCTTCCACATATGTATTTTTAATATATGCCCCCGGGCATAAAGTTGAAGAGCAAGAGCAAATTTGCACAAAAGCAGCAATGTTAACAAGAAGGCACATTTATTCATAAAGCAATTTATTCCGGTGCGAGGCGAGTGTAGCAGAGAAAAGAAAATGTCAGGGAGAGAGAAAAAAGACTTTGAATTTATTCAACTTGATTTTTTTTTTTTTTTTTTTTTTTTTTTACAAGGCTTGACAGTGTTTGGGAATTATGCGACTGCCTTGCATGTGTCACGCCGCTAATATTCGGAATATTTAAGCCGTGTTGTTCTTAGCCTGCCTGAGCAGGCCGGCGTGCAGAGGTGAAAAAGTCAGGAGGCTGGTGAATGCGACCAAGCCAGTTTGCTGCGTGTGTGTGTGTGTGTGTGTGTGTGTGTTGGGACTGGCCTGATAAATGCAGCACCCCCTCAGGTCCTGTGTTGAGTGGAGCGACTGGTTAGCACCGGTTGGACTGAGTTAACCGTTTCCCCGCTGCTGTTGTTTCTGCGAGAGATTGCCGACCACTTCCATATTCTCGCTAATTCGCCGCAGGGACTTGAAAATGCTTGAATCGGAATGCTCCAGCATTTAAAAGTGCTTAAATGTGTGTGATTTTGAAAGTACTTGGTAGTTTATAAACTGTGATCCTTATTCTTAAATGATCATCAACCTGCTTTTTCAAAATGTCAA
Organism: Syngnathus floridae; assembly: GCF_059516105.1. Classification (NCBI taxonomy): domain Eukaryota; kingdom Metazoa; phylum Chordata; class Actinopteri; order Syngnathiformes; family Syngnathidae; genus Syngnathus; species Syngnathus floridae. The sequence goes on from NC_142421.1 coordinate 2,647,545, forward strand.
AATAGGTTCAGATAATCACTTTGCAGGTTGAAAAGTCACCTTAAAAGTGTGTGACCCCTGACCTAAAAGCACATCACTCACATTTGGATGCAGAAAGTTACCACCAGTGACCTTAATTGGACATCCAGGGGTGAAGGGGAGGGAGGGTTGGTTGGCGGAAGGGGCTAACGAAGTGTGAGAGAGGCTAATGACGCTAAGAACTCTCTGGGTGTCTGGAGAGCCTCTCCACTTCATCAAGTGGGACTGAAAATAATTGGAACTTCCCTTTCAAAATATTCCCGCGTCTGACAAAGTCGATACGCCCCAATTCATTCGGGAGGTGTTTTGATTCCGCCCATATATTTTTGTTGAATTTAATCCCACCTAGCCCTACTCTGAGGATGTGGTTTGAGTCCCAGGTTAGCTGTTAGCTTAGCGCAAGGACTCCCAAATGCTTTTATTGGTGTCCATTTCAAGTTATGGAGACCTTATCAAATATAGACCCTTGGCATGTAAAGCGCCACAAAATGTAAGTTATTTAGTTTAGTTTTAAATTTAAACATTGGGGTGAGGGTGGGGTCACTTGAGCAACTCTGCAGGGATGCCGCAGAGAATGGCTAACGGCCTATCTTCGGTAACAAGCGACTACGCAGTTATGCAACCCGTCTTTCCAGGTCAGCAGTGTTGGTTTAGGTAACGCCGCTGGTCAATGGGGGACACTCCCTCCCCCCCTCTGAGTCAGGCGGGGAGGGGAGGTGCGTCACCCACCATTTTCCTAATCGGGTCGCCCCGCTATTGCTAATCTATTAGCTGGAATCACATGCGGGCTTCTTTTTGTGTGTCTCAAACGGCTCCTCTCAAAGCAAACTTCTGAGTCGCGCTCAAAGGGGGTATAGAGGGGGGGGGCGGTGGTGGGGGTTGTCGGTAATGGCGGCTTTTGTGGTGGCATAAAGGGGTGGTTTGACCCCCCCCTATCCTCGCCCTCCCCCTGTCTTTCGGGGCGGTGGATTCAACAAGTGGCACAAAAGAGGGGCAACCACGTGACTTGTGTCCGTCTTAGCCTGCCGGAATAGCAAGTAGGTTCATTCAAAGGAGGGGGTTCTCATCGTCAATATCCCCCCCCCCCGCCCCCTCCTAAAAAATCCCAAAGTCCATTTTGTAGCCCCAAAGTTATGACGGCTGACGTGCGGCCATGTTTGAATTCCGAGCAAACAATAACGTGGCTTATGTGTACTTAGCAAATGGAAAGAATCCCCCCCCCACCCTCAACCTAACCCCCTGCCGGCCTCCCATAATGGCCGCCGTGGCCATCGTGCTAAGCTAATGAAGGAATGACTAGCAGAAATTTTTCCACTCCAATTATACTGTACACAGTATTTCATACAATTTGTGTTTTTCCCCCGTTCTAATGGAAATGGAATGAAGCTCACCTTGTTTTCATACAGCCGCAAAGCATTCTGGGGGATGGAGTTGCATGTGTGTCATTGTGTCATAAGAGTTAATGTGTGTGCGGTAGTCGTGTGCATGTGTATGATGCGGAGGGGGATTATTTATATTTACGCCAGTGCCTCTTTAAGTATGCACATATTATTCCGGCACCCTGGTCGCCTGTAAAAAAGCGGAACAGCTCCAAAAAAGATTTCAGCACCTCGGCCTTAGCCGTTATTATTAATATTATTATTACTGCAAATCAATCAGCGAGGTGACATTTCTTCTTGCATGAGCGCTTGCTTGCTTGTATGCATGAAGAACCCCCCCAACACACACACACACACACACACACACTCACACGCACACCGGGAATGAGAGCGCACTGGATCGGAATGCCGAATCACAATTTGCAGCGAGAGGAATCTTTTCATGGCGAATTAGGGAAGAAAAACGATGATAAAAAGTATGTGGGGGGGGGGGGGGGGTGCTTAACTCAGGGTGGGGAGTTGCCTGCGTGCCTCTGTGCGCTTCCCTGGGCGGCAGATTTAAGAAGTTTAGCAAAAAGCGAGGCAGAACAGAAGCAGGGAAATTGAATTTACTTGACAATTAAGCGTTGGAATACAACCTAGTGCACACGCAGCAGAGTGAGCGAGCGAGCGAGAGGGAGGGATGGAGGGATTTGGGGAATATGCAGAGGGAGGAGGAATGGCGGCTCATTAGGAGAACACAGAATAAATCAAGTGTGTCGCTTTGTGTGCAGTCGGCCTGTCGCAATTTTTTCTTCTCAGCGGATCTTAGGGCTGCTCAAACTTTCAAATGCTTCACCTTTTGCTGTGCTAAACAGGAAAACAAATCCAGTGTGTTGGCTTGGAGTTAAAGTTCAAGGCTTTTTTTTCATTATGATTTTGTTTTTCATTTTAACTTTTTTTTTCTTAATTATTTCTGTTTTTTATTTGTAAATAAACTAGACTTGAATATTGATAGATATATATTTTATGTGGCCCGTGACCACACTGAGTGGCTCCTTTATTAATAAAAAAAAAGGGTATTATTGGGGGAAATTATAAAAATGATTGAAGAAATACACAAATGTGAAACTGCGTACATGCAGAGTGGGACTGTGGGTTAAAGTTGTAATTTCACTAATCGCCACTAGATGGCAGACATGTCTTAGTTGCACTGAAACTGTCTTATGTCTTTAAATTGTATGTTTTTTTTATGCAAGATAGCACTTTGTTCATTAAGGTCATTTTATTATTTCGATCTTCATCTCTGATGTAGCCTATACGTGTGTGCACAGGGCGTGTACGTGTGTGTATGCGCACTTTGCGGTCAAGGTGTGTGTGCTTTCGTTAAATAACGAGGAGTGTGTATATATGTGCATGTGTACCAAACTAGAAGAAAGGAAAAAAAAAAAAGTCTGTTGTGATGTATTTGCCAATGGGTGTGTGAGCGTCTGCTGTGTGCGTATTGGCATGCGTGTGTGTGATCTCAGCATTAATTGCGCGTCAGATCAGCGCTCGCATCTAAGGGCGGCTTGTGTGAGCATAAATAAACTCCGCCTCTTCCACCCCCCGTCCCCGCGGAGATGCCATCCGGCCCCCCCCTCCTTCCCATGGGGCCTCGGCGGCCACCTCCCAGCAGGCACTGCGCTCTTTTGTTCAATTACAGCTAATGCACAACTTTGCCTCCCCACACTCCATCCTCCGTGTTCTAATTATATTTTCAAATTAAAACACAAAGAACTTGCACGCACCCGGGTACTGGCGTACGCGATTAGCACGTCTGCCTCACAGGCCCGAGGTTCAGGTTTGGTACTTTTCCCCAAATCACGCCAATTGGCCATTCTTGTGAAGACTTATTTGCCCATATGTACTCCTGGAATATTGTCTTTTTGTTCCCCGTCTTGAACACTCACCAACTGTCTCCAGTAAAAGGATGCAGATTGAAACCAGTTGATGTTTTTTTTTCTGGTACATCTCCTCTACCAATTTTTTTGTCCGACACCAGATCTTCCATCACTCAATTTGCCATGTTTGGGCTGACTCTTACAGGTGTTGTTGACTGCACAGAACTTTGTGTGTGCATGCGTGCGAGTGATGCCGTGATAGATCTCGTTTGAAGTCTCGTCGTTCCTTTCAGAAGCGAAATAACATCTGGTTTGGTTGCAGTGTGAGGCAGTCGCATCGGAGGAGGCATGTGTGTGTGTGTGCACAGATCCACATTTGTAGTGTGTGTGTGTGTGTGTGTCTGAAAATAACACTGTCAATGAGAGGTTCCCCCGAGTTCAGTCAACCTTTGGCAGCATATGCATCAAACTTTCGCTTTAGTTTTGTCCCAAATAGTTCTGGTTCTGTTTGAGGAGGACTTCCTCGCTTCTGGTCTGGCTCTGAGGGGTACATTTATACCACAGAAACCTTTTTCCCTTTTGGGGTTTTTGGACCAAAGACAATAAAAGGATTCATGCAGGCTTGCGGAGACTGGAAACATTATAACGTGGGTTATAGAATGTGACGTATGTAAGTAATGCGACTCCACGGCACGCTTTGGTGAATGTGCACTTGTGTCCTTTTTGTGCTGCATCAGAAACATAAGAGAAGAGCAGTCGCTTCTTTCACATACTGGACGAGAGAAGCCAGAAAAGTTTGTGACTACAAAAATGTCAGGGAAAAGAACAGCGGAATTGATTTGGAGCAGAGCAGCATGTTAACTGGTGGCAAATGTACGATTGGTTAATTTTGAACACTGCCACATCCTCAGTTACAAGAGGGTGTGCACATTTTTGCAACCATATGATCTCAATTTCTCTTTTGATGCTTGAATTTGTTTTCCATTTGATGTGTAGGTCAGATTAATGGTGGTTCATTTGATTGTTTGTCTACATGTTGCTGCACCGTTTGTGTTTTTTTAAAAACTAGCGCAACATGCTAGTTTAGTTAGCCCATTTTGCATTAAGCTAGCGTACATTTGTAAAGAAAAGTAACAATGTTTCGCTATGGATGTACGCTAAGACGCGTTAGCTCGCATTTCATCCATTTTGACATTTCATGGTGTCATTTTCACACTTTTGATGTGTCCACAGAGTCGTATTTCTCGACGCAGCTCTCAAACGCCACTGTATATATTTGGATTTATTTCTTTGTGGATGACATCACTTTCGCTGGTCGCTCGCTGTTGTGCTTGTTGTCATCTGCTAGCAGTTTGTCCCAAACGGAGACAGACGTGGATTGCATGCTTCAAAAAGCTGGGAACTCATGCAACATGTTGGCTTGCTGCTTTTTTTTTTTTTTCTTTTTTCCCTTCTTCATCTTTTTCTCAACCCTCATTCCATATGACGGTGTCATGCACACTCGCTTGTGCCTGCATGCCCTTATATGAGCGCTCTACTTGCGCCGTATGCAGGGAAAAAAAAAAAAAAAGACACGACGGCACTCTAAGCAGAGCGGAAACCTCCGCCAAGGCTGAGTGACAATGACACATAGTCTTTTTTGTTGTTTTAGTTCAACATGCTAATTAAATTTCGTGTAAGTCGAACCACCGCGCCTCGTATTTTATTGTTGTATGCGTCATGCTGCAAAATAAATCAATTAAGTTACATGTCGGAACAAAACAATTAAGTCTCCTATCGTCTTTGTTTATGTTTTAAATTGTGTAAAATGACCAATTATTTTGAATCAAAATTTGAATGGATACACTCACCATATATACGGAAATGGATGATAAAATTATAAAAATGAATGTAAAATGTGCTTTGTATCCACATTAAAATTGAACACCGAGTAAAGTCTAATCGTCCATTTTGCGTTTCTCCACAGACGTCTTGGAACCGGGACCATGACGACACGGCGTCCACGCGCTCCGGGGGCACGCCGGGCCCGTCCAGCGGCGGCCACACGTCGCACAGCGGCGACAACAGCAGCGAGCAAGGTAAGGGCAGCCGCTTTGTTGCACGTGGCGCTCGCCGGGTTACATCAGCCGCATCAAGGTCAGCCGAACGGGCGCCTTGCAGGCTCTTTGCAACAGTTGCCGCTCAGAAAGCTTTGCCGACCCCCAGACGCCTTCTTAAAGCCACGGTAGCCTTCTGCTGCTGATGGAATGTTGTCATAAGCACGCGGTTGTGTTTGCAATCAGTTACAAAATAGTGATTTGCCGCCGGGTCCGGTTGACTCGAAGCACCTGTGGTAGGGTTTTTACTTTCTGGACCCGTATTTCACATTTGTGTCAATGTATAGCACTATAGTAGATGGGCGGGGGGGGTGAGTAAATTCATATATTATTAAAGATGAGTGTACAGGGTTGGCAAGTGGTAGGCGCTGCCACCAATATGGCTTCCGCTCCAGCGAGTGGACATTTTGTGTGTGTGTGTCACCAACACACATCGTGTCATTGTTGTCATTTGTGGTGGCAGGAGAAAAAGCTCGTTCCTCCCGTTTGGGCAGTTTTACTTGGCTTCACTTTAAGGGTGTAAGAATGCGGATGAAATCCTCTTGATTGAAGTGTGAACATAAAGAATCGATAACGCATTTTCTACGTATTAAAAGTGTGTGGAGGGAACAAATAGGACTGTCACTGTCAAGTCTTTTTTGAATTGATTATTACATTGATTATCTGTGAGTAATCAGAAGAATTCGGTATCTTGTAAGCAATTGTCAGACCTCGTGACGAATTTCTTCTTAGTGTTGTGTTTTTGTGAACACTTAGCAACCTTTTTTTTTTATTGCAAAGAAAATCTCTCCTGGGTTGTCTGATATCATTTTCTGCTGAGGTGCTCGATATTGATATTGTTGTCAAAGGTTATGATTCATTTATTTGATACATTTTTACAGTTTTATTTCTTAAACATCAGAATCACGGTCAATAAAAATCATAAAATAATCGGCATAACATTAAACGGTGACTTACCGTGTGATTCTCAACAATCGGAAGCTAAAACACTTTTACAGGGATTTTTAACATTCGTGACAGTTGGGGAAAAAACCCAATTCCGACACGGAGTGTGTTTCACTATACTTTGTAGGTCCTCCTGCTATGTTGTGTTTATGGTCCAACCCTTTCCTTCGTGCTACATACAATAATTATGATGTACAGGAACTTCATAAGCCTGCGGTGGGCCGCTGTCCAAATATTTTTGGCCCTGTGGCGTGTCTTATTTTGAATCCTCTTTCAATTATGGAATTAGTATAGTCCTATACATCCTTCCACTTTCTAGCTTCTAATCATAAACTCGGCTATATTTGCTGCGTTTTCATGCTAAATTCTGCACACTGTTGTGGTTCTGCGGCGTGAGGCGTTCAGGCTCCCTCGTGCGTTACGTCAGTGACTCTAAAGGCTTCACTTTTCTCATTCTTGTCTATTGGTAAAAAAATCTCTCTAAACAAAGCAGCGAGTAGACAAACAGTACCAAGGCGAGTGCCGAGCATGCAATAACATGATTATTACTTCCTTAATTGGGTTAGAGGCTGTTAACATGTGTCTAGCATTGTGTATTGTCTTCTCAGGGTTCATGTTGCATATGCTTCGGAACACACACACGCACACGCTGGTGTGTGTTACGCACACACACGCGGGGACAGGCACAAGTACCGGAGGCCATGTTGGACGCGTTTCAGTATTTATGTGGGTTAAGAGCGCTCTCCGCTGCGTCATATTTGCCTCTGTCAGTCACTCTGTAATCTCGCTAAGCTGGTTATTTATGTTTGTGGCAACCCCCCCCCCCCCCCCCCCCCCCCCTTCACCCCAAACGCTTTCATCCGCCACCTACTCTCCCGTGTCTCGCTTTCATTTCGCCGCCGATTGTTCGGCCTCCCACTCGCTCCCCCAAAACGCCGCCTTTTGTTTCTCATCACCTCGCAACTTTCTCCCTCCTCCTCCTCCGCCGCTTCACATTTGCTTCCATATCTCCTCCTTCCTCTTGTTGTTGTTTTGGCTCTTGATTTCTTCTCTTTCTTCCACCCTTCCGCCTCTGATTGAGTTCTCCCTGACCTTTTCCCTCTCCCACCTCCTCCCCCCCACCGCCACCACCATCACCTTCCTCCGGAGGAAGATGTCGGCTGCCAGAGTGCTCCGGGCATTTTCTTTCCTCCCTGAACGCCTCACTGGACACCGGTGGAAACATCCTCTCCGGTGCGAGGATACACGGCGAGGAAGGACAGAAATAAGCTCACATGCAAACGTGCCTTGGCGCTCTTTGCTCCACATTCTCCACCTTGCTGCGATAGCCCTCTTTCTCCCTGCCCTCAATCTCTCTTCTTTCATTTCCAATTGCCAAGAGTGTGTTAGCTTCTTGAATTCCCCTTTGGGTGCATTTTGTGCGGTTCCCCTAAAAAGTCCATTCACGGGGGTTCCCGGGCCTTAACAAGGAGGCTTAGCTGCACTCTTGCGTCTTGAGTGTGACACACTCAGCCTCGCACACTCCAGTGTAACGGCGAGCCTCACAGGGAGCTGTTTGCCTTGGCTCCGGCCCGCGCTCTCCTCTCTTACAAATGCTGCGGGTAATTGGTGATACATATCTAATACGGCCAGTCATCGCCTCGCTCCCTGGATGCTTCTGACAGGCGGCGGAGGCGGAGGGAGGGAGGGAGGGACGGAGGGAAGAAGGAAAGCTGTGTGGCGCTCCAAAAAAGAGAGCAAACACTCGGCGGTGTGTTCTTGTGTTTCCCCCTCGCACGCCAAGCAAGAAGGAGCACTTTATTTCCTCCGCCGGGCCACGTTTGTGATCCGATCGGAATGATCATGTCACACGAGCGTAAAAAGAAGTTATTAATGTTGCCCGAATGAAAAAAAAAAAAATCTAAAGGATCAAGCAGATTTAATCGTGTACCGCTCAATGAAAAATACATTTTGAATTATATGTAGCATTGTGTTAGCATTAAGCTGGCAAGTTATGTGAGAGTAACATGAGAGTCTTCTTTTTCCCTCTCATATGTGAGCTGTAGTTGACTAGCGCCAGTGGCTGTTATACAAAAGGGGCACCGATGGTGGCGGCTAGCTGGCAAACAGCTGGGCTAACAGAGAGGGGACTAATTAACACCACCATCACCGCCATTGCTGTTGCTGTCGGCGAGGAGGGGCAGAAAAAGAAAACGCTTTAGAGACTCTTTTTTTTTTTTTTTTTTTAATGACATGTGCCAAACATTTTTTTTCTTTTTCTGTACATAACAGTGGAATCCAGCGTGAGCCTAGAAAGAAGTGAGGGGGGGGGGGAATGGCACTGGTCGGCTTGTGGTCAAGGCATAAACACCCGAGTTGGGAATGCGGTGTGGGAGCCACAAAAAAAAGAAAAAAAAGTGGTTCTCCTAATTGCTCACAGCGAGACGGCGGCGGTGCCGTGTGTAAAAAGCCTCGTTAAAGCTGAGATTTTATATAAAATCACATTAGCAGGCTTGCGCTTACTTACGCCTTGCTTTGCTACTTCAAAGTGGGGAAAAACACGCTGCATTGAATGCAGCACGGCTGATTTTTTGGGGTTATATTTCAATTCAATGTTCTCACTATAGTGCTATTTATTTTATTCATTGAATTTTTTTAATTAATCGACTGTTTAATCGGTTATCGGAATTGTACCCTGCCAATTATCTGACTCAAAGAATCCATATCGGTCACAACTGCAACCTCACATAGAGTCCATCAAAACTTGCCGGCTTTGGCCTCCCATCGATCCGACCGCGCTATTTTAGATCCATACCCTCTGACCTCCGCCAAGGTCGGCTGTGGCCGGATCGAGCTCGCCCAATGGCTTGGCTCAGCGCGGGCTCTCCAAAGCGGCCAATTAATGGGTGCCGTTGTCCAACAGACTGGAAGAGGGAACTGAGAGTGTATCTCTCGCTCTCCCTCCCCGTGGGCCTCGCTCTCTCCTCGCTTTCGGAATCAAAGCGTGTGGAATTAGCTCCACTTTAACAGGCCATCAGTGTCGAAAGAACACAGGGATCGGTCTTGCTTGGCCGGCGCTCAACCGTAGCTTTGGCGCACGTCCATGCTTCCAACGCAAACACGGCTGCATTTATGGAAGTAACAGTAGATTTTCAAACAAAAATGAGCTCTTAGAAAGCCTCAAATTTGCCTTATTACCGCCCTCAAGGAAGTTATGTCATCACAGTTATGTCTATGTGAATGTGAATACAAATTGTTTGTTCTGGGTGTAGTTTTCACAAAAATGTTTTATATATTTGCCTCTTTGTTGTCCCGTTATATTAACAGCGTCTTTAAATATGCGAAGATAGCGCAACAAAGCTATAAAAGTCATCTCGTGCTGTTTGTGGCGGCGTAAACACGTTTGAGGAAGCTAGTAGCGTTGTTTGTATAGAATTTAGTGCATGGCAAACTGCCTTTATGGGCTCACCTGGGGAAGGAAAGCGCTTTACAACTACTCTGTCAACGCTGGAAAAGCGATAAACGCTATATTGCAACGAGCGCGATAAGATTAGCCGCGGTGCAGGAATGTGGGAATGAGTAGCAAGCGGACAATACGCGCAGAGAGTGTACCTAATGATTTGTCCAGTGTACATTTTGGGATGTGAAGCGACTCCGTGATGACTTTTCACATGATGGCGCGGTTGTAAAAGTCAGGTGAAAAAGAGGAAACGGGAGTTAGGTTCCCACATGGAGACTTGGGGATGAGCGGCTAGCTAACCTGATGTACGTTTGCGCTGTTGGCGTCAGAAGCACTGGAATATGCCGACTTTGAGTTGGGCCGGCCTCTCCATTCCACATTCGTTATGGCTGAGTCACCAAATGATTAGAAACAGCTGTCAGGAGGATGAAGTGCCGTTGGACAGTACGCAAAAGTACAACCACTGTATTATTAATAATACACAGAATTGTTTCATTCATACCCATTTGACCGACCGTATCACAAGTCAGATTTTTTTTGTTTTAACACCTTCGTTTTTAATATTTCAATATCTGTTTTCGAGGTGGAATTAAAATATGGATATTTTAGACGTGTCATTGAAAAAAATCTGCCTTTATTGTTTTATCAACAGTATTTATTTAAATATTTTTAAAAATATATAAATATATATTTATATGAATAAATAACAAGTAATCATACTCATTGTATTTAATGATTTTTTTTCTAAATCACAAATATGAAATATATAAACATTTACACTTTTTTTATACAAAATAAGCCCTTTTAATATAGTACTTTTAATCATTTTTCAAGCCTCACTTTATTTTTCAATTTCTTTTACTGTTTAGTCTCGTATTCCCGTTATTTGTAAAGTGGCCAGTCAGCATCTATTCACTTCTCAAGCTGTTGCGTTTGAGTGGAGGGGCTGAATAAAACCCGGACATACTTGATTTACTCCAACGCGGCGATGCTGGAGGAAGGGAGGGGGTGTCAAGGGTCGCTGAGTACAAAGCATATCTTTAGCTCCCATGATGTAATTGTAGGGCCCGATAATGATGTACGCGCATTCTCGCTCGTTTGTTTACGGGATGCGCGCTACTTTAATTTGAGAGCGCCCAGCCTATATCTAATTGCTGGTGTTTTGCTCAAAGATACCATTTACACACAGCAGATTTGAACGTGTAGCAAAGCCCATTGTGGAACAGGACGCTTTCCAAAAGTGTCGCGCGAGAGGGCTCAATTCTTTGACTTCATTTTTCAGCGGTGGCGGCCCCATAATTAACGTACTTTTCCGGCCAAATGACTGAGTGTGATTCGTTTGATTCTGTAAATATAGATATAAAACACGGTTCAAATGCGCTACCATGTACAAGTGAGAAGTGGAGCTTCCATCCGTGGGAACGTTCCCACACAGTTGGATGCTACGTATCTACTTTTTACATTCGGCCTATCAAAAATCAGTCGATTAAAATGTATCGGATGAAAAATTGAATACAACTGAACTGTACTTGAAAGAATGTTTCATTCCGTGAGTCTCTTCATAATGTCATTTTTTACAAGTTGCTCCTCTCTTGGAAAGACATCTTGCAGATTATCTTCTTCCTCACCAAACGTAGCCAAGTATGCCTTAAGAGCCGAAATGAAAGTGGAAAAAATGAAACGATACCACGAATTATTAATACATCTATGAAGTTCAGGATAAAAAAAAAAACTAAGTGACGTATGCTTACTTCATACTGTTTATGAGTCAGTCCAGTAAAATATGTAGAGTGTTTTTATGTGGAAAAAGCAAAAGTCGGACGAGCGTTCTGTGGTAGACTGTAGCATACTTTACTCCGCCCCCGGCGCCAGTATGGCAAGCATTGAGAGACATCTGATGCTGCTATGGAAGACAAACTCTATGAATCAGACATCCAAAATAAAAAAACAAACATTGGGCGACATATTTAAGCACCAGAAAAATTGTTGTTGAGTATCAGTCTATTAGCTTAATGCTATTTTTTTCCAGTGTCAGTTTAGTATCAAAGTCATCATTTTGGTACGGTGAGTTTCCTGAACTTTTCCAAAACAATCCAGTCGACCGATGACACAATCTCCCCCACCCCCACAACTGATTGATGGACTAAGTGCTTTGTCTTTTGTCCACATTTGCACTCAATGCCTCTTGCCTCACACACACTTGCGCAAATGTTTATTTAGGCGTTTGATAAAGAGATTAGCGCCATCATCATCCTACACTCTTAAGCCAGTCGAGAGGGGGGTCCATGTTGAGGAAATCCAGGATTTCCTGAAACGCGGGGGTCCGGGTTGGCAAAACTGCGACTGTAGCGACACATCCACCCGTCCTGGGGATTCTGCTCTCTTCTGTTGTTCTTTATTATTAGGCCCGTCACAGTGGTCCGGCGTAGAGCTACAAAGTGCTAAATTTAGCTTCTAAAGAGGATGATGAGGATAAATAGCCTGCTGCCTACCACTTTGCCATATGCTGCTCTCGCCATTATATTGTCTCACGGATATTTACGCCTCCTACCTTACTCGCTCATATTTTATGGGACGATTTATTAACATATCATTTACTGTATATTGGATATAGAGCATTTCAACATTGGGAGCTAGCTTACAACTGGAAATAGTTTGGCTTGCATGAACTATTGTCTAAATTTAGTTCTGGGGTTGTTTACCAGGGTCCAAAGACGATGCTGTTATGGGGTAGTACTTTTGAGAGGAGCTTCTTGAAAGTTCTTTCCCTACTAGCAGGATCTTCCAAATTTCCCCAATGGTATGATCCAAAGACTCCAAACCCTCAATGGTCCTCGGAAACTTCCTATCAGTACTATGTTGCGTGTAAACTAAAAAGAGGTTTCATCTCTGGCTCAAAGTGGAATTTTCCAAAAGTGGCGATAGTAGTTCCCTTTCATCCAGTATCGCTTCCAGCTGCAAGGTAACATTCCCCTCGCCCCCCCCATCTGTAATCTCCCGCAACTTAGTTGATATTCCCACTTGTAAATGTGAGCCTGCAGTGGAATAGAGATGAGCACTCTCTCTCTCCTTCTCTCTCTCTCTGCATTATTCTCTCACATGCTCACCCTCAAATTGAAATAATTCAATTTATGGACACAGTTCCAGACCTCCCCAGCTAAGACCATTATGCACGGATGCCCCCCCTCCATCACCACATCGCCCCTCCCCTCTTTTCCCAACAAAAGAACGGGAGAATTTACCAGCGGGCTCTCCAAAAAGACACCCACGCAAAGCCAATTTCATGCCAGCCCAGAAGACCCGCGAGAGGCGCCATTTTAGCCCCCCCCCCCTCTCCTCCTCACCCGCCACCTCCGTTTCCCCGCAGGATTGTTTTTATCATCCGATGTGGGTCGATAGCGCTTTAAATTTATTCTTATGGATTATTTTATCACCTCGCTCCGCCACATAGCGAGGGTTCCCTGCTACGATGTCGCCGGTTTGATCCCCTCAATAATCGCCCGATGTTTTTGACTCACTCAAGACAAACCTGACACTTAAAAGGTGGAAAAATGGCGCTTGCTCTCGCGGGAATTTAGTAGGCTTTTCTGCCAAATGTGATTTAACCTTTTACTCCTCAAAATAGAGGACTTGATTGACCTTTAATAAGACGCTTAAACCTTGAATCGAACACTTGAGTTCAAGAATTCTTAGTAAATAAAAATAGTTAGATCCAAACCATTTGCATACATAAATGCAAAATAAATAGATTACATTTTTAAATATTTTTATAAAATTAAATAGCGGCCAATATAGATTTTTTTTTTTTTTTTAATTGAAAAGCTGAGATGCTTGGCGCTCATGACAAGGGCTGAAGCTTGACCTAAGGCTGACCCTTAACAAACATGGACCCCCCCCCTCCGTCACCCTCCTCACCTTCCATTACCTCCCCTAAGGCCTAATCCCACTCCCCATGTATGCTCTCTTTGACATGGATAGCAGCTTTCGGGCTTGAAGTGGGAGATAAAGACCTGGGTGAGTTGCGTGTTTAGAGGAAAGCCAGTGCCAGATAACAAATACCTGTAGGGAAACACACAGGAGGGAGGGGGGGGGTCTTAGGGGTCTTGTTTTGTTTGTGTGTTTGCAAAGCAACACGAGGCAGGCCACTTGTGGCTTATGCTACTCACATGAGGATGTAACTTGATCATCTGCTGCTGCTGCGAGTCAGTGAAACTCAAAGAGATAAGAGATGCTCACCTGAGATAACCTTCTGACACAAACACACTCACACATGCACGTGGGGGTCAGACTATTTCAGGAAGTCACCCCGCCACCTCCAGGAAATGACTCCACGGGGCTATTCGGTAGGTCATATCACTCGGTCCACATGCAGGAAGTTGGTCCGTAAAAAGCCAGCTCGCTTCCTGTTCCTATACGAGGTCCAAAACTTGATTCTGAAGATGGTCTTGAGAAAATGCCTTAGGTGAGAAGTAACTGATCATATGCTGTCTAAAGTTTTACGATTTTTTTTTTTTTTTTCATTGGAAGTACTTGTAGTTCCTAGAACTATAAAACCTAGGGCTGAAATCTCTGTTCCTAAAGCTCCTAGACTTCTAAGAACCACTAGCGATTGGATCAATACTGAAAACTCCTCCCCGTGGGTTCGTGGACCTCTCAAATGCCACCTCAAGTTCTGAAACCGTTGAATTCTCGGCACTTAAACACTCTGATCACTTAAGCCCTCCAAAGGTTCCTGGACCTCTCAAAAATCATCCCCTTGCTGGGTTTTCCTTCTAATCCAGATCATTTACCTCACAACTAAATTTAGATACTGGCACTGTGGTTGGAATAAACAATAGTCCTCCATAAGATCCTCTTTGTGACTCCGTAGTGTCATTTGACGCCCACACAGGGGTCATATCGCTGGTTCCACACGCAGGAAGTAAGCCCGTAAAAGCCCCGCTCACTTCCTGTTTCTTGCCTAGTCCTTATCTGGTACACATGGGGAGACTTGATAGAACAACAAGCCCCTCCCTCCACCAACCCTCGCCTTACGCCGCATCCTGCGCCCGTCAAGGACGTGCTGACAGCGAGGAGGAAGTTGAAACGTTATTTTTAATCCGCACGCCGCAGCCCAAATGTAAACGAAACAACAAGTAGGAGGCAGCTTAGCAGGTCGGACCTGTTCGCCAATCCCTCTTCCCACACTGAACCCTTCTATCGCCGTTGACGCGGAAGAACCGGCTCCTGGCCAAATTGAAATCATCGAAACCGCCAAAGATCACCATAGAAATAAACCGCAAATAATTCTTCGAGTACAAAGCAGGAAGGGCAAATCTCGACCGAGTCTGGCACGGTTTGAAAGATGAAGATTTATTAGTGAAACGTGCCTTCTCACGTTTAACGTGCTCACTCTCACAATTGTTTGGCTGCCTCTTAGATGGCTTTTGACACCTCCAAGCTTCCAAGTAAAGAGTGGTAGAGCGAAGGGGGGGTCAAATGGAAAAGTGGTGGGGGGGCAAACAAAAGCCAAGAGCACTTAGCGGCACAATGGCACGGCGGCGGGCCTTTTTCCAAAAGTCAGCTGACAAAGTCCTTGAATGCGGACGTGGGACAAAGATGGAGACCCTTCGGGCTCAACTAAAATAAAGGGGGAAAACCAACCCCCGCCATTCGATTTAGTCAAGCCAGAAAATGAATCACATGAGCCCAAAAAAGTCAAGGACACGCACTTCCAGGCTGCCCGGAGTTAAGTATCGTTGACTATGTGGATTATTTGTTGTTGCTGTGTTTTATTTCTCTCGTGTACGGTGGCCGCTATCACAGTAACACAAAGGCAAGAGCGGGTTGGAGAAGAAAAAAAAAATCAATAGCTATACAGCAAAAGTGCTCGACATGAAAAGGGTGAACTCATCACCCGACCATTCCATCTTGTATCGTCGGCTCCTTTCTCCCGGAAGTGGGAATAAAAGCCAGTGACTGTGTTTATGTGTGTACCCGTGTGTGTGTGTGTGTCATAGGTTTAATGTCGTGTCGCTGGCCGGCGCTCTGGGCCGTTTTGCGGCGTGTCAAGGCAGGCTCCCGGTGATGACCCTTTATGGTGTGGTGGGAGGGGGGAAATGGCACCGAGAGAGCAGTCACATTTACGCTGACATTTTTTGCCGTCACCTATGGCGATGTCAACACACACACACACACACACACACTTTCCATTGTCATAGCCATGCATTTGATGCGGGTTTAATCTGAATTCCTTAACAGGCATTATGTCGTGACGATATACCGAAATAGTGTTGACCTACATTCAGCGATAACGCACACAAACACGCACATCGGCCGACCTTTTGCTGCACGCACAAAAAGCACTTCACTGCCTCCCGTTCAAGTCTATTTAAGAGCTGCACTTGATGGTTTTGCAGGGTCTCTGTGTGAATTTCCACGACTCGTCAAAAGTGTTTGAAATTTAAAGGCATTGTTTACAGCGGCCTACAAAAATCCACTTTCAAGCACAACATGTCTTATTTGTGACTCAGCGGTGACGTGAACTTGACCTCGTTGCACTTTTTTTTTTGGTGTCACAACAACTCCACTGCATCTTTTTTGTTTGTTTTTATGTTCCGCTTAGTGAACTCTATCCTGGCATTGGGATGGGATCCCACTGCATTGCGATCCCAAAATAGTGGCGTGGCTCCCTGGCGCGGGCAGGAAGGGAAAGTCTAGACGAGCCGTGCCGCGCGGTGCCGCGCCGCCGTCTTGTTTTGTCCGCAGCGCATGTCATTATGCGCCCAATGTTGTGGAGGCGGGGGTGAATTTCTCTCGCCTCTCCTCCCAAAAAAAAAAAAAAAACGTTTTGGTTACTCTGAGTGTTTTGTGTCCAAGTGTGTTTTGTTTGGAATACATTGAGTAGCCATTTTTGGAACGTTGTCTTGTGGAACATCCCGTGAAGAAAATAAGATTTTTTTTTTTTTTTTGGTGCTGTAAAAGGAGAGATGCTTTTGAAATTCTAGCTTTGCTTTAGAACCAACTAGGAATTCCAGCATGTTCAGAATATTTGGGAGATGGGAGGGTCCCCCTTGTAAGCGCCCCCCCCCCCCCCCCCAGCTTTAGAGCTTCTGAATGGCCTGACTACAATAAGCGTCACTTATTTTCCGCCCCCTTCTTCTTGTGAGCCCAACGAGGATTGCTGGGAATGCGCCGTTTGGCAACGGAGACATGTTTTTTTTCTGTTCAGCGTTCACATTGCGCTATTTTGCAATCTGAAGCGTTCAATCGTAAATGATCTTCCGTCGTTTGATCAGTCTCGACGGGTTTTCAACACCGCTTCCTACATCCGATCTTTTCCAGATTTGATCGCATGCGGTTGCCAAGAAAAAGTCACACGTGAGCTGGAAGAAAATCCAAGCTGGTTCTGATTTTCCTCCACCGCGTGAATGTTGCCTCTGTGAGCAGCACCTGGATTTCGGCCGCCCGTCTCACCTGCTACACGAGAGTCCAGCGCGTGGAACCTGATAGTGAGGCCCCGGGGCCCGCTTCTCGCCCCGGCCCGGTCTGGCGCGCCGTTATGTAAGACAAGCTCGGTAGAGGTCACTTGACAAAGCAGAAATGAGCCTTCGCGTGACTTCTTCCCTCTTAAATCCAAAATACGCTCCATAAAATCTCCAACTGACATCCCCTTCATAAACTGTAAACGATTCTCATGCTCATGACATCTGGCACAAAGCTAATATTCATCACCCTTTGCGCGTTTGGCACTTTGGAGCAAACAAATGGAGATATTAGAAAGCTTAAATGTCATAATTCTCCCACGGGGCACGGCGAGCAAGACGGCACGCTTTCACACATGACCGAGTGACAGAAATTGGCGGCTGTTCATATTTCCAGGCGGTGGAAAAAAAAAAAACGTCCCACACCTCCGACGTGGCGCGGCGCGAGCCACGGCGCGTAATCAGATCATAACAGATTAGCCCAGATAGCAACCGATAATGTCAGCGTTCGCCTTAAGACGTAACGCTAAAGACGTGAAGCGTCATTAGTCGTCTTGATAGCGCTTTTTTTGTCCAAGCGCAATTTGTATTGTGCTGCTGTTGTTTCGAATCCAATATATGGCCGGTTTAAAAAAAAAAAATCTAATATTTTTAAATATTTTGTTGATTACCTCAAAGCGTCAGATACAAATCCCCCAAAACTGTTTAGTCTTTGTTACTAACCCACCACTTGATTGCTGATTGCATTTTTTTACACCAAAAAATGATTCATTTCCCCCCTCTTCCTTTTCCAAATGATTTGAAACATCCTTTTTCTGACCCAAAAATATTTCATAAGGAATCGGGAATAAAAAACAATGAATAAAAGCCACTGCCGCCGAATTAGCATGGGAGCAGCTAATGCTAACTACGCCAGTGGAAATGCTCAACCAAACACGGCCAAGACTAACCTACTTTTTACGTCATTATCTGTTTGCTCGCAGTGTGTGTGTGTGTGTCTGTGTGTGTACTTCAGCGTGTGAGGCGACTGATAAAATATTCTTTCCCTTGGTTGGCCCCGGGGCATTTCAATTGCCCCTGGCTCCTTCCAGTCACTGGCCTGCTCCTTAATTGCCACACACACACGCACACACACACAACTGCTGTGCTTGGAAACACACATGCATAAAGAAAAGGACGCACGCTCACAGACCGATGCACATCTATGCATGCATGCATGCATGTTGCACACACACACACACACAAAGCCTCACACCCCCATGGCCAAGCACCACCCTTCATTGATTCGGCCCTTCTTCAACCCCTTCTTCTTCTTCCTGGTTGTTTTCATGTCTTGGGTGTCTTGAGTGTGATTGGGGCGTTTTGGCGTAAGGCCGGCCATCTTGTATGTTTGGAGCCTTAACCCTTGCTGGACCACTATTTCCAAATTTTAACTCTGGCAACACTTCCTCAACATGGCAACCACCTTCCCTCCCCCCCCCCTTTGCACTTCCTCCTCCGCTTCCTCTTGCCGAAGCAGCCGGCACGCTTCCCTTCGGCAGAAATTAGCCCCAGACCTGGCGGAGGTGATTGGTATCAAATTGCGGCCAGAATAGAAATGCCGATAAAATTGACGGCGCTTCCTCCGTGGTCTGCCTGCTAGGTAACCAGAAGCAAAACCAAAACTGGATCATAACCCGGGTTAGGAAGAAGGCTTTGAGTTGAAAATGTCTTTATAAACATATTACATACTAGAGAAAGAAACAAAAACTAGGTGAGCATCTTTAAATGCGTAGTTTGCTATACTTCCCATGATTCCCTCCCTCCGTCCCCCTTTCCTCCTTCCCTCGCTCAGTGGCTCGCCATTGCCAGCTCGCCATTTGCTTCTGTTTTCCCAACTCGCACGGGACGAGCCCTTGGGTTTGTTATTGTAGGCTTTGCTGAACATGAGCTGGTCTTTACGGCGGATTCTGAGCATTTGCTTCCAATGAAAATCTGCTCTTGGATTACAAACGCCTCGGCCGCACCCGCCCGCCCGGACGCATGCGCCATGTCTGAACTTAAATTTTACTCTTAACGAAATGTTGACAACAGAACACTTTATTAGCTCTAACCTGGTGTTGCATTCTGGGAATTGTACTTTTAGTGTGCAAATTCTATTATGATTGATTTGGGGGTTCTTCGGATCTGCTCTTGCACTATTTGATACTTCCTGGAACCAGAACCAATCAGATATATTGAGAAGTGCAGAGCCCAGCTTCGAGCGAGAAACCTTTTCGTAGTGCCCGGCCGCCATTTTCTTGCGCATATGTGCATTATTAATGTTCGCACCTGTGTCTGTGGAACCTTGTTTTATCACTGCGACTTCATTAAAAAGCTCTCCATATGTGCGCATATGCATCTCGGCGTTGCGGGAGCTGGCACGACTGATCCGGGCGCGCTCGCTATCCTAATGGCGTGTATAATTCAGGTGCCCCGCAGGCACGCTTTCAGGAATTCTTTTGCCCGAGGTAATGGGGAGCAAAGGCCCCGGGTTTTAGGCCGCTGATTATTCCGCTGATAGTGGCGGGCGTGGAAAAAAAGTCATCTCCAGCCGGATTAGCGCCAACATCCCCATTAATTATCAATGTGCTCGAGGTTTAGCGAGGTGTCGCTCCCGCGCCGCCGGAAGCCGAGCCCGCTTTAAAAGTGCTTTGTGTGTAATCAATAAATAACCGCAGCCGATTCTCGCGGCGCTTTTTATTTGTATTTTTTCTTTCCCCCCGCCGCGCTCGCAGCTTAGCTCAGTCGCTTGTTTACCGCTCATAGCGTTTCTTTGATGAACGTCGTCTGCCTTCTTATTTTGAATACCGATAGCAACAATTAGGCTCATACGGAGCGCTAACAGTAATTGGTGAGATGTGCGCGTATATATATAGGTACAGTATATGCGTGAATGTAAAGGGAAAAAAAGCCTTTGAAAGCCCCCCCCAACCCGTTTTAAGCCGTCTTCCCCCTCAGGTGAGGTGAACTGGCCTTAATATAGCGCCTTATCGAAGCCCTACAGGTTGCTGTAAGCACCCGTGACGCCATTGTTATGAAAAGCAGCTAGCTTTGTTAGCGCCGTTTTTTTTTCCGCGCTACCTTTTATTTGGCAGTCTCCCCTTTTGTACTGCCGTGTTACTGTTTTCTAGCGCGAGTCAAATGGCGGAATAACTATTCTATGCCCCCCCCTCCTTCCTCCTCCACATGAAGGATAATAAAGACTAAATCTCTCTGTCAGTTTCAATTCTGCGCGGGCCAGGATGGCTGAGTGGGGAAATGCGACCTTACAAGTCCTTTGTGCTGGGATGCGCGCCATGTTTTGACTGTGGGGGTTATGAAAGGCAGGGATATTTATAAAAGTATTAAAAATGAATGCGGTTGTGATGCGCGCTATTCACTTTGGGCTATTGTAGCGGTTGCCTACAAAGCCCCCCCACCATCGCACGGGAATTCCTCGCTCTTTGAGGTGCTTGACGTCAACAAATGGTGCTTCTAATGTCTCGCCTTCTTTTTTAATTTTTTTTTACAGGCGACGGACTGGACAACAGTGTGGCCTCGCCGAGCACGGGCGACGACGACGACCCGGATAAGGAAAAGAAACGTAACAAGAAGAGGGGCATCTTCCCTAAGGTGGCCACCAACATCATGCGGGCGTGGCTCTTCCAGCACCTAACGGTGAGTTTGGATTGAACACCACGAATATCATAACACAAGTTTAAAATGGCCGTCCCCTTTCATGTATAACATCCAACACGTTGGTCCTCAGTTGCTCTCAGCATTGCATTTCGTGTGAGGACAGCAGCCGCTTTGGTTTTTTTGCACGCCAAACAACACATCAATGCTCGCTCATTCTTCATCGTCTTTTCCCGACTGTCACGCTGCACCTCTCGTTTATAAACACACGCTTGTGTTGGCATCTGCTCAGAGCGAGTGCCTCGTGGGGACGCTTTAACAGAGCGCTTATTAAAAACAAACGTGTCATTCTTTTAAGGAGACTTAAAACTGTGAGAAGCACCTTGTGATGTGCTGATAGCAGCTGCGGCGGTGGCGGCGGCGGACCACAAGATCACACCGAGGCATTTCCATACTCAGTGAGGCCTTGATGGAGTTCATCTTTACACTTGAACTCATCCAACCCAAAATGTCACGCCAACACTGCGGGCGAGATTTATCCCCTCAGCACACGAGGCTTGATTTACAATCGCGATCTAAACAGCCAAGATATACGGCAAATTAATGGCAGCAGATTGGGGTGGGGTGAAAACTCCATTGTCCATGTGGGCGTGGCCATTGGCGCTCCTTCTTGCGTGGGCTTGGAGATAACAACGCAAACGACACTAATTCCTCTCCTTATCGTGATTTCTTTCTCCTGCCTTTTTACCGCAAGGTTCCAGTCTTATTTCATGATTCCATGGAAGTGACAGTTTCCCGTAGTTTGTGCCATCCGGCTTCCAAGCGATCTGGCAGTAATGTGTGAATAACTGCTTCCGCCTGCTTTTATCGCACGCATCATTTTTATTGTATCGCCATCATTTTAATCGCACTGCTTTCCAGTTAATGCCACACTTACGAGTCGCTTCAGTGTCTCAGCTGCTGCTTTTTCTCTTACGCCAATTGGATACATGCACACCAACAAACCCCCCCATTATCTTTCAAGTGTATTTAATAATTGAGCACGCATGCAGGAGAAGATGTTGATACAGCAAAACTAGACTAGAGCAGTGGGCACACCACTCCCCCCCCCCCCCCCCCCTCCCCCCCCCGCGCCATTGCTGCCCCCTCAGGGGAGTCGCTGTTGTGCATGAGTGGAAGAGAAGGTGGGTGGCAGGATGAAGCTGCCAGGAGATGGCAGGAGGCGTCGAGCCAGCTGTTTCCGCATCAGATTTTCGATTTGAAGAAAACTTACGTAGATTTGATAATGAACCACATATAGAACCTGAAAAAAAAGGACCCACATTTTTGGTTGCAAGAGTGACCCTGCAAAGCCTTGGCATAAGTATCAGAGCTGCCTGGCTGGCCTCTGAGGTAGGAAACCTCTTCAAAGCATCCCATCATCCATTTGGAATGTACACCCTGCTGCCCCTAACCCCCTTTGCTTTCATCCAAATGGTATTTTCTTGTTTAATTTAACAAGAAATGAGAAGTAAATGAAAGCTCGGGCCTCCGATCCCCCGACGCGCCCCGTGATCCGCGCCCCTCTCCCCTCTGAAAAGGCAATTTGTGAAATTATGTGATGGAGTAATTAGACGGAATTCACAAGCACGCCCCCCTTCCCCCCCAACTGTTATTCACGTTCATGGCTGCCTGCCTCCACCAGGGAGGGGCGGTGGTGTTAGCGTGTTAGCTGGCAGACTGCGCCGCGATCTCGTACACATTATCGCTAACACTCCCATCGCTGGCTGAGCTCCCTGCCTATTTGTACACACAGCCGCTGTAACGAGAGGCAGCCGCGATCGCAGCTCGTAAACGGAGCCAAGCCGGCTCGGCGACCCGCCCTCCCCCTCCTCGCCTCCTTTTCTCCCATTTAAAACGTATAAAACGCACCAAGAGCGTATTCAAAAAAAAAAAATCCAGGCATAATCCACCGTTAATACAATTAGAGGCTAATTTAACCGCACACAAAGTGAGGTTTTGTGAAAAGCGACATCATTCGTTCAGGCACTGGCAGAAAAGCCATCCTGTGCTGGAACATCTTATATCATTTGGGAAGTTTTATTGATAAGTGAATTGGATTAGCGGGCTATACTTTCGAGGTAAAATCATAAGCTAGTCCTGTTTTTATTATCGCTATTTTGGTGAACGTCTCGCACATTTCGGCAGAAACTTTCAAGTAAAAGGCGCCCCTCAGCAAGAAATTAGCATCCGTTGTCGTTGCCATTCGTCACTCTTGGTGACGTGTAATTCTCGAGCTCTCCCGCGGGCTTCCAAAGTCGGCCTCAGACGGCGTCAGTCTGAGGCTGTTTATTGCTGGAGCCTGAACGTGTCATCACAACGGTCACCTGGGGCAAGATCATCAGTTCGCCCTTCAAATAGCGTCGCTTTGTACTCATGAACAAACGCTGACCTCGTGGACAAAAATACTCTTCATCACTCCACCCTCCAAAATCTTAATTCTTCATTTTACCAAGAAATTTGGAATGCTGCATTCCGCAGTGCTGGAAAGTCCCAAATGTTGTCTCCGGGGGGGGATGAGTTGTTTCTGGTAAATTTTTTATTTTACTTTCTAAAATAGTGTCACTTCATCCTTTAATTCTGCCATTTAGCCATCTACAATGTGTCCAATTGAGTCAAAGGCCGTTGACCCTTAAAATAGAAACATTTTCGGGCCTCCCATTCTAAGACTTGATCCAAAGTCTGTCCCACGTGTCTCAGTGCTGCTTGCCGCATGATTGTTGTTGTCTCATCAGAGCGACGAGACGGCACATCAGCTGACCGTCCGTCCATCCGTCCGTCTTGAGCTCCCGTCAAAGACAAAGAAAGACGCGATGTCCATCTCGCCGCGTGCTGCCCAGTCCTCCCTACGCGATTACAATCTTAATTCAGCCTAAGTGGCTGTCAGAATCGAAGGCGCCAGCGCTTTACGCTTTTGAAAGCGTTGACAGACGGCGGCGCGCTTGCGCTAGCGGCCTGGCGTGACGGCCGTGACATCAGAGAACAAGTCGTCGTTCTTTGCTCGCTCTCAGATGCTTTCTGTGAGGCGCTGAAAATGCCTCCGGGATGTTTATGACTTACACTGCCTGTGTTTGTTTGTCAGTCTATGTGTGTTGCGCCGTCCACGCCGTCAAGCCGCACGAGGGGCGATTCATCAATTTTATCGATTAGTGGAAGTTTATGAAAGGATTGTTCAAGTTTAGAAATAGTTTATGTGCAGGTTGCAAACCAGTTTGGGTGCCACAGAATAATCACACAAGAGTAAATTCAGCTTTTTATTATTAGACTTGCAAATTACGACTTATCAGCTTCATTCTCAAAAATCCAAATTCATTATTGTAACAATTGAACTCTTTGTACTCGAAGAATTGCCACTTTTTAATTCCTGCAACATTCCTGGTAGTCATGTTTGATCATGAAGCAACATTTTTTTTTTTTAATGTCATTGTCGTTGAGGGAAACCATTGATGACAATAACAATCAACCTTTTATATAAATTCCGAGATTTGGGTTTACGACTAACTCCCAGCCCAAATTAAAGGTAGCAGACGCCACTTGGTGTCAAGCAAGGAAGGCAGCTGAGTCAACTTGTGACACACACACACACACGTACATATGTGCGCTCATTCCGTTGCCCCCAACCCCCACATTGGCCCACACCTTATAATGAAAACATCATCAATTATCCCTCTTGACAGGCCCTAGAGACCAAAGGCAGACAAGGGGGGGGCATCTTTTTTTGTTGACTAACCTTCTCACACACGCATGCACAAACGCTCGCTTTTGTTAAAGTATCCAAAAAAAAAACAATAGCATGATGAGCCATCTTTGCCAAATAGTGACCCTTGGGAGTTTGTATGCAACCGATAGTGATTCAGTGTGGCGTCTTAGTACTGATGGTGAGGTACTGGGATCGGGGGTGGTGCTTTGACCAGTGCAGAGGGGTCCCGACAGATTACATGAAAGGCCATCTGTTCTCTGATTGATGGACAGAATGATGGATGATCTCTTTTTTTACGGAGGCAAGGAAGCATATTTGGTAACCCGAGCAAGAGGTCAGAATGGACCCTCGCTCCGAGGCGCTGCCTGACCTCTCCCACACCAAGCGAAAAAAATAACTAATATTACATATGATTATGAAATGCAACAGAGCCACCATGTTGACGTATCCTAATAAGTTTTGCGATGTGATTAATGGTGTCATACACACACGCTTTTTCACACTTTTTCCTCACTTTCATTATCAACTGTGTGCTATCAACTTGCCAGCGTTTGTGTAAGAGTGTTTATGTGTGTATGGGTTTCATGGAGGGGGAAAGAAACGAATAACTCTAAAATGACAAATTATTCTCTGTTGGACGCTAATGCATTACAGCCGATACACACGCACACTCAACCGTGACATCAGCGCGTGGGTGGGATGCGGAGTTCCCCACCATCGCTGTGGTATTGGAGAGTGTGTGGCAAGTCCAAGTTTGGAAAGTACAGTCACAAGTTAGCTTGTGTCTATCAGAATATCCATCTTAGCATATTTTTAGAGACCTCATCAAGTCTCAACAAATCTAAGTTTGTCATTAAGATGTCATTAGTCACTGAGAAATAATGACGTAATCAAATAAAAAAATGAATATTTAATTTTGGGAAAACATAACTAGTTGATTAGTGAACTGCAATAATGTGGCAGGATTTTGGTACTTATTGCAAAATTGTAAGAACATGGACTGGTCTGATCTGATCCTTTATCCTGTTACTCCCCCAAATTCCAGCATTTTCCTTGCCAAGCTTCAGTTAAGTTGTGAAATGGATTAAGCACTTTTTGGCTACTTTTATTTATCAAATCAGCAGTTTTACATCAAAACGCTTTAAATTAAGTTCAGCGGCTTTGAAGAAAGTTTAACATAGTGTGTGTGGGTGTATGTGTAGCTTGGTTGTGTTCAGCCAGCAATATATTAACTCTGCTTCAGTGTGAAATCACATTAGCGCTAGCTGTTAGCCGCTATCCATTAAGGCTGTTTTGGTGATCCGCGGGATTGTCGGATCTCTTTTCTGGCTGGAGTCAGCAGCCCGATGCCTTGTACTTATATGGCCACATCCCCGCATGTCCTGCGTGTGTGTGTGTCACTTATGTTATTTCTGCTTGTGATGGATGCCGCCATTTTGACACGCTTATAATCAGCATGCTCGTTCATCAACGGGCTCGTGTGTCCCCGTTGACTCAAAAAATAGTTCTTCCATTGTTTTATCTTCTAATCCAGCGATCTGTGTCCCATTCAATTTTTCTATTTAATTTGAAACCATTCAAATGTGACTTGTTCTATTGCATTTTTAATCCAACACAATGAAAAAAGGCCCAAGCCCAAAGTGGAACCCAGAATCTTAGAACTGTGATGGAGATGTCACCGTATGCCCTGCTTTAGTGATAATTGATTTAATTTGTATTCAGCCAAGCCTGTGGTGAATGTAGACAAACAGCACGCCATGATGGTGGAAAAAAGAAAAGCACGACATTTTCCTCACTTGATGTTATTTTCCAGTGTCCTCCCCCCCCAACTAAATCGAGTGGTCTTATGTCTTATTGTAAACACCTTGCACGCTTCACCTCCGTCCTGCAATCGGGAGGTGAAGCAAGTGCTGCTCACTTGTTTGTTACGACGGATTAGCTCATTGATTTGTCATAGTGGTGCACTGATGGAGAAGATGAGCAGGAGGAGGAGAAAGAAGGCCCAGCTCGGGCACTTAATGGAAACTTAACAAGAGGAGGGAGGAGGCAAATGGAAGGAAAATAAAAGAGGGGGGAGAGGGAAGGAGTCTTGTAGCGTGTGAAAGCTAGCAAAAAGCTAAATATAGAAGCGATGGATGGAAGAGGGCACGGGCAGGTGAAAGGATCTACCGTGTAGAGATGAATGAGACGTCAGCGAGCATCGGGGCGCAATTGTGAAATTACCTCACTAACTTTTCAGCTTTATTCACCCTCCCCAAAGCTGACTTTGTAATTAAACTGTCAGGGGCAAAAGGCTAATTATGCTAATAATGTAATAATATCGCCACGGTTATTAGAGTGTGCACAAATTGCTTCCTGTCGGGGATCGACTTTCGGCACATTTTCCCACCCCTCGTAGTCGAGTGAAATAAATGACAGTCAACAACAATAAAGTAATTTCTATGAACCAAGTGGAGGGGGCGGGGCTATAGATACGAAGGCATCCCACTGTTGCCCTCCACCCTCATGGCCACCCCTTCCCCTAAGGCGGCAGTGGCGTCGCACCTCCAGCTGTGGCTGCCGTTCACCAATGCCTTTTGGAGTGCCCCCCCCTTCGCTCAAATAGGCAGTAATTACCGGCTTAAAGAGGTTTAGTGGTCCAGCAAACTACATAATCACCCCTTGAATTAGCCCCGGCTCATCAGGCGCACTCCGCCGAGCAGTCCGCCGGCACGCCATAAAGGGGCGGCAGGTGTAGCGAAAAGCTCGGCCCACCCCCGGTGATGAAAGTAGCGAGGCTAAATACTCAAGTAAAAATAAATCCGTGTTTGTACTTTGGTACTTCCCAAAACTGCGAAACCCGATTTCGCACAGCACAGAATGTGAATTAGACAAACGCCGGCGATGATGATCAATTACCCAAGATGAGCTACGCTTTCCACACGCCGCTAACTCCATTTGTTTCCCATAAGGCCGCCGCATTGAGGGAATTCCCTAAACCAACAAAAGCTGTTTTTTTGTTTTTTTGCGAGGAAAAGCGCTCATTAATGCGTGAAAACATCTGTTTCCCCGCCTTTATCTCCAGGAGAAATGAAGAGGCACTCGATGACAAAGTGCCAATTGTTGAATTATTCATGTTACAAGCTCAGAGATGTTGATGTAATTTTTTTTTGTCTGCGGTGTTATTATTTTTTTGGAGTGTCTTTTGTTATTCTGCTTTTGAGAAAGCCCCAATCAAAGGAAATTAGTTTGTTTTTGTTTTGTTCCCTCAATTTTTTTGTTTCTCTTTAAGCCTGTTTTTTTTCTTCATGGCGTTGTCCCCCCCTCCTACTCCCCCCCTCCAACTTTTCTAAGTCAATGGAATGCTGTTTGATGTCTCATCTACTGAACCTGAAAAAAGTACTCGAGTAAAAGTACAATTATTTTAACAGGAAATAATTTAACGGGTACATTTACAATGTTTTTAATCGGTTACCTTACAAGATTGTGTCGCAACGAGACAACGAGTGAACAGGAAGCAAATTTAGGGAGTACGCACAGCTTAGTATGTCGGAAAGTCTGCACTTGCTCAGAGTTTTGGCATAACAATGTGCTCACCTCCCCAAATATTTAAAGCAACCTCATACCGGCCTGGCAGCTCTTGCAGTAAACAGTACGTTCGTGAATGTGTGTGTGTGTGTGTGTGTGTGTAGCTAACCCTCGGGCCAAACCCCCTCCCACCGGATTAGTCGTCTGGGAGCGGGCCCGCTGCTCGGCTTGTCGCTCGCTCGCCAAGTCAACAAGCAGGAATCAACATCCCGCTTGTTGATTGTATACAAAAGTCGTTCCGAGATGACCGTTAGCGGCAAGCTAGCGCTTGTTAGCGGAACACCGTTTTGATCCTCCGGGGGCACTCCGGTGTCAAAGAGGTCACGGCCTAAATTTGTAGCTTGCTAAGAAAGTTAGCATTAGCCGCTTAAATGATCACTTGACCGGCATTGTACACCCACCAAAAATGGAGTTCACCACTCAAGGAGCTGTCGTACGGCGAATAAAAAAAAAAGCGTTCATGTTTGCCATTTTACACATCACAGCCGGTTGCGAAGTTGACTGGATTTAGCGACGTCAGCGCTTATGTTTCTTGTCAAAGTGTATTTTTGGTGCTCCTCGGGGGTTTTTTGTTTGTGCTGACACGGCGAGATGAAGACGTTGGCGAAATAATCCTCCTCCTCACTGTAAACTGGAGCATCACCGCCGCTTTTTAACTTGTGACACTTTTCCTCCCTTTCGGGAAAAGAGTGGTTTTTATCACAGCATTAAGAAAATTTGGCACATTGTTTTTTTGTCATAATCATTTAAACGTTATGAGTGGATTTTTTTTTCTCCCATTAATATGTTAAGGCAATGGAATCATAACATTTTAGAGACTGAGGCAGAAAGGATCAATGTTTTTCTAATATGAGAATCACATAAAATATTTCAATACAATAAATCACACTCATCGGAAATCCAATCGGATGCTGGAAAAACGCTGATGTTATTGTTGCAAGGACGAATTTTGAATCTGAACTAGTTTGCTAACGCGTAACTGGCCTGCACGACTGATTCTGCAGGCCCTGGCCAGATAAGATTACCAGAGCAACACATACAGGCTGAAATCTGATTGGACAAAAATATCCCACTATTGGGACTTGTCTGGCTTTCTTTTTTCTTCTCGTGAATCTCAAAACTCCAACATGAGCTGTGACTCTGCAAAGGGCTCGGCGAAGGTCTGGCCCTTCCCTCCCCCATTGTAGTTTGATTTGGCAAAGACCCACTTACTTATATTAACACGCAAAATAGCACAGGGTCGAACTGATAAGATGAGGGAAAACATAAGCCTCCCTCGCGTCCTGGCGGCCACATGCTCGCAGCGAGCAAGCTGCAAGTTCTCATGAAAGCGCTTGTATATTTGGAGAAGACATATCATTAAGATAGAGCAGGGGGAATGGGAAGGAGGAGGGGAGGATGCGCCGAAACTTTCCATCTGCTGCTCTCAAGAACACGCTCCCGCTCTCACTCTCTCGGCACGCCGATTCCAAGCCAAAGGCCATTAGGAGACGCTGCATTACACACCTTATTAAAACTTCACAGTTGTGACGGATTGGACTTCATTTGGCTCGCTGCAAAAGCATGAGGGGAGGATAAAAACATTGTGTTGTGTTCTTTGAGAAAATTCCGGGGCGGGTTTTCACTATTTACTCGAGTCATTCTGTTTGCTAACTTAAATTGAGTAATGAGCATAATGTTTTTCCTCACAGAGTCGTAGATGTACCTGTCCCTAAATCTCAGTTTAGTTTAGAGTCGGGATCAGCAGCAACTTTAGCTACAGTTGGGGGGACGGTCTGCATGTTCAAGCTGGTTCACGACTTTTAAGAATTTTAGAACGTCCGGTCTAGAAGAAGGAGGCGTGAGATGTGTATCCGCATGAGGCTACATTTGTTCTGCGTTGTAGCCTGTGGCATGGACCCCTCCCCTTTTCTTGACCCCCCCCCATATATCACGAGTGAGACCTTCATGCATTGGCCGCGTTTGGTTTTTTGTTTTAACGAGTGGACGACATAGCCAACGCTCACATGACGAGCACCGACATGCTAGCGGCACATCTTTTTGTATTAATGGACAGCAAGCAAAAGCCTGAACAATGGTGTTTTATGACTTGTGAAGCACGCGGGCGGCAGAGCGGCGCCTCCTATCTGCCGTCGTTGCGTAACTTGTGGTTGAATCGGTCGGATTTTTACACAATACGATTTTCTGATATAGAGCATGCTGTACACCTCATACCAAGATACCAAAAAAAAAAAATGCTACGTTAAAGGGCAAGGACCGTAACTAAATAAATATAGTGCAGATAGCTAATGAGGTCAAACTCTGTCACTCATTCATAAAACAATATAGACATAGAAAATACAAGGTCTGGTCATATGAAGAATACAGTTTTTATAAAATATTTTGATCGCAAGCGTATGACAGCTAGCTAATCTGTGGCTAGTTAACATTCTGTGTTAAATTCTAGCGTCTTCATCTTGACTTTCTCCACAACCAGACTTGAACGCACCACACCGCTCATTGAAAATCTAAATCAGTTTGTCCGAGTTGATAAATCCAATAAGATAGTATTATTGATGTTGTCGGCAAACTATCGTGACTCAAACATGCTGCTCGAATACACAAAGGGTGGACAGCATTTTGGCTGGAGGCGACAATGCAATTATAACTTACTGCATGGAATTAGCCTCCATGTATTCCCCCTCCCACTCCTCCTCCTTCCCCACAGCCCATCACATGGACAAGGGGAATGCTGGAAGCGGAAAAAAAAAAAAAAAAAAGAGAGAGTGAGTCTCTCCTCTCTGCTGTCTGCCGCCCTTCAAACAAAACACAGTCCTGTTCATTATGTGGCATGAAAGGCTAAAAAAAATGGAAATAAACATGCTGGCGCCACACCAATTTTACACGTCTGATTGTTGTGTTCTTTCTCACACTGTGTCAGTTCACACACGTGTCATGTTTTAAATATGAATTGACCTCTAGTGTACTCTTCTATGTTGAAATACAAAAACAGCCAGTGTAATTTCACATTTAAGAATGATTTCTTTTCATACTTCTAGGAACATCTAAACGAGTGCAAATTTAGCCAAGTTCCTTAACTTCTCCGTCCAGTCACACTCAAGGCGAACCGCAAATATCGGGCATGAATGTTGTATTAATTTGAGTCGTTTAATAATTTATTTGAACCTTAGGGTAGGGTGATGATACAACATACATCTTCAATGATTTTTCTTAAAATAAAAAAAAAAAACAAGTTTGAATTTATTATCGATTTTCTCTAATCAAGAATGATACACAGAATGGTACAGGCTCAAATATATGCATACATTCCTGTCGATCTTTTAAGAAGTAGGAAAGTTCTCAAAACTAAGCCCAGTCGGATCAAACCATTTTCCACACAATTTTCGATTTACACAAAGTATTCCATTCATGATGTAACACTGAGGCAGCATTCGAGCCTATCAGATCAAATAAGCCCCTCCCTTGACAGGAAGTAAACTAAAGGGTGCATATTTTCTTTTTCCTAAAGCATCCGTACCCGTCAGAAGAACAGAAGAAGCAGCTGGCACAAGACACGGGCCTCACCATCCTACAAGTCAACAACTGGTAAGAGAAGCTCACTCGGCATCACGCGTGTACGATCTCATCCTTCCCTCAGGCCATGCCGGCTGCCGGTGATCGGAATTAATGCCGCCACTCCGACATCAGCCCCCCCATCCTCCGCCTCTGCCCGTTCCCAAACACAGAAACACTCGGCTTACGGAATCACGCTGGTGCGGATCAATCTAAACAGATATGGCCTCAAGTCATTTTCCAAAAAGCAGCTTTAATTAAGAGTCAAACAAGCATCGGAAAGCATTAAAAAATAATAATAATCAGGGCACGCAGAAAGTTAGCTGTGGTGATTAACGCACGGATCAGGCTCGATTTTCACGTGGGCTTGTTTTCATGTTTTTAATGACGTATATTTAAATCCTTTTTTTAAAGGAGTTGATGAATATTTGATTGGGCTCCACTTGTCTCTGCGACATTTTCATTAGCTCAAGTCAGAAATGCATTTTTGGGGGATTTACATCAGGTTATTTTTTTTTTCTCAAAACAAAAATACTTAGCAAATTAACAAATTCATGACAATTTATCATACTACTTATCACTAGCTGGTTAGCGAGCTTCTGTAGGTCTGATTTTAAAATTCAGATCATTCAGAAATTCATACTTTTTTGTAGTTTCAAGTTGTTCCTATTTGGCGATATCTGATTTGAATAAGTTTTTCTAAACCTTCTCCTACCTTTACCCTAAATGCTTGACGGTTAATGATGTTTCTTTGAAGATTTGTGGCCTTTCTGTTTAAGATTTTTTTTTAATTAAGATTCTCAACTTGCTGGTTGACTTAGCTTGAAGCAACCTTATTTTTTTTTAATTGGGTGCCAAGGTTGACCCAAAACAAGGCTTTTAACCTGAGCTAGCTTTAGAAAAAGGTACAATGAGGGTCTCGTGTTTTTGCGACAAGCTCCTCTTGGCACTTTTCCAAATCCGAGCCTTTCTTAAAATGTTTATTTACATGTATCTGTCAACTGATTTGAATCTCAGTCTGCCTGACTTGGGTTTGTTTCCCTTTTTACACCTCGACTCTAAATCGTTGACTGTAGATAATATTTCTCTGAAGCTTTGCGGTGTTTCTGCTTAAAAATTCAACATATTATTCATTACGACGCTTCACTAGCTGGTTAGCTTAGCTCGAAGCAGCCTCTTTTTTTAATTGGGTGTGGAGTTTGATTCAAAACTAGGCTTTTAACCTGAGGTAGCGTCAGGGGAAAAGGTAGAAAGAGGGTCGTCTTCACGTGGTCGTATCAGATGGATGCCTATCAGCGCACACTTGCCGTTATTAGCCGCGGCTAATTAAAGGGCCGGCGCGGTCCAGCTAAGCGTGGCCCCCATTTGATCTGTAAAAAAATGAATCGTGGCAAGCGAGGGAGAGCCAAAGTGAGATGAAAAGAAGGAAAGAGGAGAAGATAAGGAGGGAGGAGAGGAGATTAATCCCTCTAATGATGTTAACATGATGCCCGCCATTGTTCAACGGGAAGAGCTCCAGAGACAGGCGGTAGATTAGCATGCCAGGCAGTCTATGGAGAATTCAGCACATGCACACTCGTGCACACTGGAGTGGAATAAGGACCCCAGGGAAGCCCGTGTGGAGGTTATCACATCAGGTGACCTCGCTGAAATCCATCAGGGGATCAATTCTTTTAGCACAGATAAAAGCTAGTGTGTGTGCTGCCTGAATTGCCTTTTGTAGGCGTCAACATGCCCGAAAGCTCACCAAAACGCAGGTGAAAAGGTTTTTATTTTGAAGATGACCCACCCAAAAAAAAAAATCACTCAGTAGCGTGCCCTGGAAAATTACACGAAATTATCCCCGGATGCCATTTTTGCTGGGTGATAATAAAATTTGGTGGACTCAAGGATCCATGCCTTAAATTCAATAGGAAGTCGGCCATTTTGGTTTGAAACAGCCAGTCGAAACGACGTGAGAATCAATTGATAGTCGTTTGGAGCCGAAACCATCATTTTTGAATTGCTTTTAAGATATTAAGTCACCTATATTCTCAAACGGCTAAAGACGCACAACCTCAAGGTGGGCGTGTGTACAATGTGTACATCGTGGGAGAGTAATCTCTGTTGGTACGTGCGTCCACGAGGGTGGTTAATCTAGAAGGTATTAGCTGTAAAAACCAACGCTCGGATCCAACTGCCTCCTCATGTTGTAAAAATGTGTGTTTGGGTGTGTTGTTGTTGTGTGTTTCCATGTGCTGTGACAGAAAAGCGCACAACAGCAGCAAGCGCAAGGGAGGTTACATGAGGCAAGTGAGGAAGAGAGACAGAGAGAGCACTGCCATTTTGTTGGTATGTTGGTGTTGTCGCACTGCCCTGGAAGCTCTGTTGCCATTGGGTGTCGCCATAGCAACCCCCTGGTGATGGTTACCTCCTGACCCTCTGATTTGGTGGAGTCAATTTGCCTGGCTGCCACTCACACACATTCACTCACTTGACCACCAAAACTGACATTCTGATAT
Organism: Syngnathus floridae; assembly: GCF_059516105.1. Lineage (NCBI taxonomy): Eukaryota > Metazoa > Chordata > Actinopteri > Syngnathiformes > Syngnathidae > Syngnathus > Syngnathus floridae. The sequence continues at coordinate 2,681,742 of NC_142421.1, forward strand.
ACTGTACACGAAGCAGGCCGCATTCATGTTATTGTATTTATGTATTAGCATTAACCTTGTGGTCTCTAAATCCAAATAATGCGCTTGTTGCAAAAAAAAAAAAAATCCTTTCACATAAAACCAATTTAATCCCAAGACACCAGAATAGACAAAGAAATCATCAAGCTTCTTCGGATCGGCAAGATGTTATTGAAGTAAGTTAAACTATGACACATCCTGGCTCGCCATGTCCCTCACGTGCACTCGGGCGCCGCGTAGATGTGTTAACACACGTCGCCGTGTATTATTGATGAGGCGGCGGCAGTCGCAAAGCTCGGCAGATTAAATAAGAAATGCTAAAGGCCGGCAAGGGGCGCAGCTCGCTCATGAATTATTGGCACGGCAACGCCGCACCAGGGAGGTTTCCCCCTTTGAACAGGGAGGGGAGGGAGGAACACTTTACATCACCACCTTGTCCTTAAGGGCACCTGCAGTCATGTGATCAGTCGCTGGCCTAACTGACGGTTTAGCTTCTTGAAAATATTATTCAAAGTAAAATCCCTGAGAAAATAATTGAAAAGAAAATACAGTAAGGCGGCGTGAGCGATGATGACTTCACCGCTCCCGGTAATGCATTTCCCATAATAATGTGCCAATCGTCTTAATTACACGCAGACGTTCTTTTCCCTTCCACACGCGAGTATTTCTCATGTTGTCAATTGCGTGCTGTCATTAGTCTCATCTCCTTGGTGGCACGTGCGGCGGAGACACACTCGCACACCAGGAAGCCGCGCTTGTATTGTAACAAACACACATACGAGCCGAGGAGATTTTCCCTAAGTTGCGCTTACACGCTCTGCTGATGTAAAAATCAATGCGAGGGTCATCAGGTTTCTCCTTCCTGGGCGCAATTTAATCACGGCCCTTTAAAAGGCGGCGTTTGAGCCATTGTTTGGTCAATAAGGCCGCTTTTAGCAACATCTTAAGAGCCGGGAGAAAGCCAGCGCAGGCTACTTAAGCCGGGAGGGGCCCATCATGGCGTTTCTGGAAGGACCAGAACCTCTTATTATGTACACAGTTGCATTAAACAAAAAACACACACTCTTTATCTATCCAGCTCTCCACCAAGCGTGACCCAATACTTTTGTCCATTCGTTGTACTTATCTTCTTAGAAAGGGTTGTTGACGGTAAATGTCTTGGTAATGGATGGACGTCATAAGAGAGAAGAGGAGCAGGTTTTATTACATTTCTGTAGTCTTACTGTATTAAAAAAAAAGCGTGACTTCTGGTTTATCAGGATTTGACATCGCCTCCCGGGGAATCCCTCGGCCCGGCTGATGCTATCAAACCCGGCAATAACAATGATTGTGAAAAGGACACGTTGTCGAGACCAGTGTGCAAACAACTGGTCCGGTGAGTCTGGTCATTGAGTTCAGGCTTGCTTGTTGGAATGAGAGGATGCCTACTTCTAGTTAGTCAGTCTAAATACTCACGTATTTTTGTTGGGAGAACATCAAAATTTCCACTCTTGGAAGAACTCTGTTAGAAAAGTGTGACACACAAAGATAGAAAGACAATAGTGTGCATATGCGCAAGAGTGTGTGTGTGTGTGTTATGAATTCTTCTCCTCACTACTCATAAATCATCTTCATGGCGCGCCAGCCCGCCGGCTCATAGCCTGGCCGTGAAGTGAAGATTATCAATTCATGCACGCGTATTAAAACCAATACTGTCATTTTCCTTGCGCTATTAATAACGACGCTGTTTAGCACGGCCTCTGCGACGAACTCAGCTTTCTGCATTCATCTGGGGAAGCTATGACCAATTTCACTGTCGCCATCATGGACAGAGGTAGAGCGGGTTACCTGCGAACACACACACACACATGAAAGTGCACAGATTTAACAAGCAGACTTGTTGCTAGGTGAGGCAGGGGTCACCTGACTGGGCTCATGCCAGGCTGTTATTAGTCAGGAGGCCTTGCTGGCTGTGTTTATACATGCGAGCAATATCTCATGCACACACACACACAGTTGGATCCAACTCCCGCTAACAGTAGGCGGAGGATTACGTGCATGCGGTGCGGGGAAACATAAGAAAAGTGTGAAATTTAAAAGGGGCTTTAAAGTGAGATCTGCTGTGAGGGTCAACTAATCCCCCCCGCCCTCACATACACACACATAGAAGATACACACTTATCAAACACACTCCATGCGCCGTTGCACCCCCCTGCTTGAGTTTGGCGTCCATTGGAAGTGGAGTGAAACGAATGCTAAACTGGTTTACTGAGTGGGAAGACAAGTTGGGCAACCCCAAACACACATGTGTGTCCAAAGACGCACGTTTGTGTTCATGACAGCCAGTGTCTTAAAAAGGAAACAAGACTCGGAGCGAGAAAGACAAAATCCTGCTGGCCATGTTGCCACTTTCTGTGGACTGAAAATGAAATTTGTTAAGAGCGCCAGTAGCAACCAATCACGGCTCAGGGGCATCAATTGGATGCAATTTTATAATTTTATAGATAAATGATACTATTTATAGTCACTGAGGAAAGTTAAGGGGGATGTAAAAAAATAAATTCTTCACAAAATAATTGAGAAACCCTTTTATATGACTGTTTTTTAATATAATATTAATTTCAATTTGTATACAAGAAATTCTACAGACTTGTTTTGAATGACAGAAAAATTGGCTAGCTCCGGCCCATTCGGAATATTCCGGAAAACAAACAGGAAACTGAATGGATGAGTGCTACGCCCCACAAATGTCAGCACGTCTCACACAACATGCACACACACACACACGCACACCACTTGATTGCAGTTAGGCAAGTGCCCAGTTTTGGTCGCCATGGTAATCCCAATAACAAATTCACAACATGATGTCATTCTCATATTGTACTGTATATAGACGCAGCATCAACATGGGGCATTTTATCCACATTGCACACAAACTGTTACAGGAGACATTTTTGAGGCTAATAAAGAGAAAAGCAGGTATAGCCTCAAGGTGGCGTTTTGTGATAGAAAAGTAAAACAGGTAGGGAAGTTATGAGGCGCTGGAAGGGATGCTGTAGGGCAAACACCTCCGTGTTTAAGGAAAGTCGACACAAGCTGAAGATCGTGTTCAAAGAAAGCATTTTTTTTATCAACGTGTGTGCGCGCAGTTTTAGCAGTGTTGCTAATAATAGCATAATATTGTGTCTCATCATTATCCCTCCATTATGTTGTTAATCTGTCAAAAAAATGATAGATGTTTCTTTTGTCTTTTTTTTTTTTGTCTTCCAGTATATTACATATCAAGCAATCACAAATACTGGATATTATTAAGTACTGCTTTTAAGTTATTCTTTACTTTATGTGTGTGACACCCCTGATGGTGATTTATGTTCTGGTGTTTTGCTGTCAATTCATATTTGTCCCTGACGATAAAGTATGACTGATTATCTGGTTTCTTACACTTTGTTAATGTTTGTATTTCAACTGCGTGCTACTAAATCCTGTCATGTGCGGCTGCTATTATGCTAATAAATCATCCCCTTTTTCCCGGCAGTATAAAGGTTTAACCGGTTTACTGTTAGTTTGCCAGTTTAATGCGCGAGCAGGAAGCACATGTGGGCAAGGCGTTAATTGCGGTTTGAGGAGCAAACAATGGATGTCATCCGCGCGCTGACGAGCCCACGATAAGAACCCGTGCCGAGTCCTCGCCTTCTCCTTTTCACTCTCTTAAATCACCTTGAATGGCAGCCGACGGGAGTGTGCGCGCCGTGGCGAACGGTTATTTTCAGCTCTGCGAGATTTTGAATATGCATATTGCACCTCTGTTGGCGTGCGCCCAAATAGGCCAAATAAGTCCTGCTCAGTGTGTGTGTGTGTTTGGTGAATTTAAATGAGAAGGCTTGCCGCGTAACCTTTTGTATCTCCAATCTGCATCTTTCCACCGGCTCGTTATTAAATTACCTCCCCGATCGGTCACAGCGCCGAGGCAGCTGATGAAAAAGACAATTTCTTGCTTTTAATTGGCCATTTCACGTGCGCCGCACGTACACCTGTGCGCGCCCGTGTATGCGTGCGGAGTACATGTGTGTGTGATGTCATGAGAATAGGACATTAAATTGGCAGTCGCACTCAGTTCCAGTCTCTTTGTGGACCAGGGATGAGAAATTGCTGCAGAAGTCAAACACAATCTGATTTGTTTGGATTCCAAAGTCATTAAGTTCCCTCATAGGAAATAATGGGAAAATACTCAAAAAAGAAAGTACTTGAAACTAACTGCCAATTTCCACATTTCGAATTGGGCTGTTTAAGCCACTATTCCAAAAAACAAGTAATTTATTTTTTGCTTCACATTGTGCTGCTCCTTTTGATACATGAAGTACTTAAGTAAGTTTAGTTCTTCACATTTTTTTTTTTTACCTTGCCGTGGTACCAAAAGCCAAATAAAAAGGCAAAAAGTGGAGCTACACTGAAGTATGCGCCACAGCTTCCAGGCGTATTACCAACACCCCCCCCCCCCCCCCCTCGGAAAATGTTGGTGTTTCTCCAAGTTGTACACACTTTGAAGGCCTTGAAACGTTGAGGTCTCTCTGTATTCTGGAGGCGCATCAACAAAGACCGCATGGCGTTCTTAGTTGTGGCGCAACACATGGACAGCATGTGTGTGTGTGTTTGTGTGTGTGCCCCTGCTGGGACTCCAAACTCCAGGCGCTTTGCTCCCACGACGAGGCTACGGGACTCCATTTTTATTTGGGGTCACCCCCTCTCACTACGTTTTGGGCCAAAATAGCCCGACTATTGTGGCTGCACTTGAATAGTGAGCCTCATTGTGTTTTTTCTTTTTTGCCTTGGGGGAGGCCGTAAACAACGGGCATGTGGAGTTGGCTCGGGGGGTCGTGCGAAGGTGAAAGAGGAGCTGGCCGTTTACTCCTCGCCTTCTCATTCGGCGCGGCTTGTTAACGCTCGCAGTGAGAGTGTCTGCGTTCCTTTTTTTTTTTGTCCGTCATTCTGCCTCTCGTTCCCCCGGCTGCTATTATGAGAGGCATTTTCTCCTTTGTTCCAGGCCCCATGGTGCATCTGGCCTCAGATACGGGCACGTTGGGGACAGGAAGCTGGCAGGAGGAGGGAGTGGGCGGGGGAAGGGGGGGGGGTGTCCAGTATGAGTCAAAACCGGACCGCCACTTTCCACCAGAGAAGGGAGGCATGATAAGGAATGATAAAACAGCCCCAGAAAGCAAATACATTAAAAGCTTTTGGTATCCAATATTTATATTCTTTTCAAAATTGTAAGCAAAATCCGGTCTGATATTGTTATCAATATCATTGACGACTAGCTTTGGAATGCTTCCAACGGCAAGATTTCGGGATATCGATATCATTGTGCAAAGTATCACGATACCGTCAAATGTGATATCATCTCCACACAATCTAGGATGAACAAACGCTCGGCTTTCTAAGAAGCCCGCCTTGCCAAAAGCTCCCCCGTCAGTGTGTTCGTGGACGTGTCGCAGGAAAGAATATAAAAAGGAGGCTTTAAAATATATATGGGAGGGGGGGGGGGCGGGGTAGGAGGTCAACAGTTAGCCAGCACTGGCCCACGTTTGACCTTCTGTAAAGGGCCCGCAGAGGAGAGGAGTTAGAGGAATGCTCTTCGACGCTCCCATATCTCCCCCAGCGAAACAGGCCCCCATCAGGGAGGGCTGGTTCGGGGTGGGTGGGGGGGTGTTGGTGATAAAACTCCAGACGTTCCCTCATTTGATGGTGCTGTGCCATGTCAGTCCATTCTCGCATTCCTCCCTTGCTGTCCTCACACCCCGAAAACAGACGCAGAATTCCCCACATTTTATTCCAACAAAGTTCCAAACATAGCCCCCCCCCCCCCCCCCCTTTTGGAATTCTTGCTAAAGCCAGTTTGACTAAGCAAGATGAAATTTGGAAGACATCTATCATAAGTAGTAAATGGAAGCCATGTCTGAAAAGTCATTTGTAGTCTGCCATTTTGGTTCATTTCCTTCAAAAAATATTTTTCAATTTCAACCCGTTTTAGATTAATTCAGTGCCGTTTCCAGGAGGATCTTTCGAAGCGAACCTCTCCCACCAAAAGATTTTGAAAATTCTAATTGCAACATGAAACGTGGTAGGCACGTTTATCGTAAGTAGCCCACCCAAAAAAAAAAAACATGTTTGGCAAATTGGCTCAAAGCCGTCATTGAAAGACAAACAAAATAATCAATTCAGGATTTTTTATCTTGCTACCAAATTTGAAGCGTGTACACGAGACAAATGGGCGACACAAAATTACCAGAATAATTTGTTTTTGCGTGTGGGTGGAACACAGCGGCCAAGTTTGATGACTCGTCATAAAACACAAAACGCTAATGACTCAACCCAATAACTCAAAGTGCAGTTTTTTTTTTTTTTTTCTCCTTATTTGGAGCCTAAACGGCGCCTAATCTTGTGTCATCTCGCGTTTGTTTTTTCTGTTAATTTGCCGGCACTTTTGTATCCAAAAGGAGACACGTCCCTTCGGTAATGAGGGGTCAAACACCGCCCCCCTTTTGTTTTGCTTCTCTGCTCCCGCTGCTCTCCGGGATGGGGCCCTTTAAATGCTCCCTTTTCTTGGGGACTTTTTGTTTCCTTCGTTTTGGCTAATGCTCCCCTTTTAAGACGTGAAATGCAAGAGTCCGCTGGGGGCAACAGCAGGAACACATAAATCAAGTCCCCAAATCCCCGAGAGGCCGAGCTCTCCCCGGGGTCATTGCACTGGTCAAAGGGTCGATTCACCAGGGGTTAGGTCACAGCGGGTCAGTGTGTGTGCGTGCGTGCGTGTGTTTTTGTGAGTGAGGCGCTGAGAATGAACAAACAGCAGATTTAAACACAGGCGCTTTTACTAGAGTTTAAATTCTAGTTTTATTTATGATTCTCCGGCTGTCACATGACTAGTTCTCCATCATTGGATGTAGTTTTCAATTTAAAATATTAATTTTCTTGATACTGTATGTTCAAGAAGAATCACATTTTATTTTCGTATTGACTTTTTTGCGGGGGAACCATTTCATTTTATAATCATGCAAATGATAATTCAAACTAAACTAAAACAAGCTGTGTAAGAATATAAATTATATTATTATATTAATGCATTTTAAAATCATTGAAATTATTTTCATATCATATATGGAATTTTTTTTTTATTGAGTACAATATCCTTTCTGCGGTTACTGCAATACAAAAACAAAATCCCAAAATATTTATTACTGTGGAATAATTTCATGATCGTTCCTAATAATTTAACCATTCTAATAAATGAATTTGTTCAGGGCCTGGCTGGGAGACGTCATATGTTTCTCCCGCCTCAATTGAAATTGAAATATGTTAATCCTTGATTTGGGATTAACCCCACTTCACGATCAGTCCATTGCTTCGATTCCCCCTTTCCTAAATTTGTCTTTGTTGTTGTCTGCAACGGTTGGGCGTAATAGCGCCACCTGTTGCTTTGCTCCTTTTCAAGTGTTAATTAAACATTGTGCATTTAAAAACAACATAAACGTTTTCTAGATGTTCTCAATTTTGACTGTTGTGTGTTTTCATCTTGACTTCCAAGCTTTTCAAGGTCGCCCCTTTTAATCTTGTTCCCCCCCCCCTCCCTTTCCTCCTCCAGGTTCATCAACGCCAGGAGGAGAATAGTGCAGCCTATGATCGACCAGTCGAACCGCGCAGGCAAGTCCTTTAAAGTTGTTGTGCTCGTTTGGCTTTTTGGCTCCAGACCTCCTTGGGCAACTCGCCCCCCGTCAGCTTGTCCCCATTTGTGGCCGTTTTAGGGAGCGGTTATCCCCCCCTCCCCTTTACACGGCTTAGTTTAGGCTGCTGTAAACTTTATTACCTGTAATAGGGGTGAAAGGTCAGGGCGGTATTAGGGGCCGCAGTAAAGTTCAAAGGCATCCAGAGGGGCCGAGATCTTGCTTCTGCTCCAGTTGACCCACTGACGGCCTCAGTGGGAGCTAAGTGGATTTCTATGAGGGCGTCACAATGGGCCAAGCGTTCTCGGGTTGCACTTAGCTGTGCGAGCCCCCCCCTCGATTTATGACGTGCACACTTTGTGTTCTGCGGCCAGCTGTTTACATTAAAAATACAACAACGTCCATTTTGGGAAATAAATGTACACCATAAACAAACAAACAAAATCATCCTAATATGTTTCATTGGTTTATTTGGAAACGACAACAACACCTGTTGGAATTTGAAGTAAACAAGGAGATAAAACAGCGAGGAAAAAAATAGCAGCAGCACCTTTTTGTACCTCGGAATAATTAGAGAAAAACTATAAAAAGCAGAAAGACAACAACAACACCTGTTGGGTGGCTCACCTGAGAATAGACCAAAAAAACAAAGCAAAACACGCACGCACAAAAAGACAATTAGATCCTTTTTGAATCTGTTAGAGGACCTAAAGAAAGAAAAGAGAGCAAAATTAAAAACCAACAACAAATATGAGTGGGGGTGGCAGGAAAATACGAGTAGCAACAAAAACTCATTGGAATTTGAACGAAATTTTGTGGAAAAAAATACAGGCCAAAAGTCACCCAAAAGTTGCTTCCATTATTTCCTATGACGGGAATCAATGTATGGATTCTCCTGCAGCGATTGCTCATGTCTGCCTCCATCCTGCAGACTGGAACTAATTGAAACTGGCTGCTAATGTACACGCTGTCCACAAAGTCGTTTAATGAACTACTGCCGATGTGAATGTGTGTGTGTGTGTATATATATATATATATATATATATATATATATCCATATTATTTTTAATGCAGTGTGTGTTGCATGTGTGCGCCATTCAAACCTCATTAAAGCCCACCAGGAGCTTAGCGGTATAAAAAGTCCGTTACAAGACAACGGGCTCTCCGCTCCATCTCGTGCGTGCAGTGGTCAACAGATGACCCTGCTTCGGCCACTCAGCCTTAATTACAAGCTCTAATTGATCACTCTGCCCCCCGCCCCAACCACCCCCCCTCCCTGATCTCCTCCATATACACACGCAGTAAGTCAAGGAGCTCCCTATAACCCAGATGGCCAGCCGATGGGGGGCTTCGTCATGGACGGCCAGCAGCACATGGGAATCAGACCACCCGGTGAGGAATTTGATGTTCTCGTTCTGTCGTCGTTCACCTGCCATCGTTCAAGATGATGGAGATGCGGCGGCTCCTAAAATAGCATGACTTCATAGCATGACATCATACATGGCATGGCGTCATAGTATGATGTCATTCTTCAGGGTGACAACATTGTAATGTGACATCACAGAGCGATGACATCATCTTCGCTTTGTCGTACGCAACTTCGTGGTCGTGTGCCACGTAACGCTCGTCAGGATGACAACGTCATAGCATATGACATCATGAGGATGGGGTGTTGACATGGTAGCATGGCAAAACGCTGACTGGTTTGAATGTGCTGTTTCACAGGACCAATGGGCGGCATGGGTATGAACATGGGCATGGAAGGTCAGTGGCACTACATGTAGCCCCGCCCCCACCCCGGGGGTGAACAATCGCAGCAGTGACGCGAACGTAAGTCTGCCATCTAATACTTACATATATTTTCCTTTGTTACTGTTTGCACAAAAAAATAGGTGAGGATTATTTTTGCAAAGAAGTCCAAACCCAAAAAACAGGTGAGGTTTGGCACTGTTTTTTTTTTCTTCAGTTGACAGCAAGTGACAAAATGGACGCCCAAATATTTTGCTGCTTAACTTATACTCTACAAACATAAAATTAATGACAATGCCTTGTTTAGTGGAAGCACATAAAATATTGTCAAGAAAATTGTTGACTTGACCCTTTTTTTTTCCCCTCCAATCTCTTATTTTCTTTTTTCTCTCTCTCCATCACTACCTTCCTCCCTCCCTCACTCGCTTGTCTCGGGGCCAAATGGCCTCCCACGTCATTCTGGAACATACTGTACGGGATACGGCGAGCGGTCGCTAGGGTCGTCTCATGTTTAGAAAGCGCACACCAGAGCGTCTGGCAAATTTAAACATAAAATGTTTTTGTGCACGCCGATGTATACTGTATGTGCATGCGGTAATAGGATTACTGCTGGCACAGGGAAGTGGGGGGGGGGGGGGGGGTGCAAACTAGTGCAAAAAATGAAGGAGGAGGAGGAGGTAGCCAGCAGGCTATGGAGCTTAACGGGGCCTAATTGACTCGATCCAAATTAAATATGCCGTCAGCGGAGGTGTGACCAATGGATTTGACTTATTCAGTTTACCAAAATGGACGCCATTAACCCCTACGTGGAGTGTGCCGCTATTCCCCCCCCCAAAAAAAACAAAGAGTCTCATCGTGAGGAGATGTACTTACGGATATGCTGTCTAGATTTTGTGTGCGTGCGTGCTGGGCGTGTCCAAGTCAAACGTCCCTCCTCCTCCCTGGGAGCAGCTGCTCGCCTTCCCAGCAGACCCCGCTTTAAACAGCCTCAATTTGCCTGCTCAATCCCGTAATTGGGCCACCAGAGGAATCCCGGCCCAGTCAAGATGAGCAAGAAACATGGAGGGAGACGGGGAGGGAGAGTCAATGACGAGGGGGGAGGAGGAGGAGGGGGGGGGAGGCACGATGGAACGGACCAAAGGGAGGATGAAAAGGGGGGGTGGGAGTCTTACAGCTTCATCAGCTTGTATTGGTGGCGTCTTTTCTAGGTCAATTAAACGATGAAAGTCTTTTGTGAGCAATTAAATTAATAGCGTATGATGATGGAGTGGGGGGGTCATTATGTATTCCAAGCGTTTTTCATTAGCTTCTTCTGCTTCTTCTTCGTCGTGGTCTTCATTGCCACATTCAAGCCAATTAGTGTTGCTTGGTGACGGTCCAGTTGGAGCCCCCTCCTTGTGAAACAATACACCTGTCAGCATGCATGAAGTCGGACAAGCCAAGCAGAAGACACCCCCCCTCCCCACACACACACGCACACACGCTCTTTGAACGCCGCCGAGGTGACTCGCATGTCACCTTTGGCCCCGTTTGCCGTCGCCGAAGATACGCCCCGCCCCACTCGGGAGCCAGATTTGGTTTTCTTATACAAAATAAAATATGTCAGACTTTTGCAAACTTACTCAAACGCCGTCCTTTCACAAAGTCAAAACAAAGCCATTTCATCCATTGTGCTTTTTAAATAATAGTTTGGGAGTTTAGCATTTGCTGATTTTTCATTTTCCTTGATCTCTTGCCCAAACGTGTGTGTGACCGCGTGAGCGAGCGGCGCCGGTGAAGCCCCCCCACCAAATGTCCGTCCCCCATCTCGGCTGGAGACGCTTTTGTCCCCCAGCCCCGGCTGCAATCATTAAGCGCAAATTTGTTAACCCTCGGGCCGAGGGGTCGAGATGCGCCCCCGCCTCCTCTCCGCCATTAACTTCCCTTTCTGTTGGATGAACTTTTACTGTTAACGAAGGGCGTGCCCCCCCTGCTCCCTCCGTATTGTCCACGTGAATGCTCGTCCCCGTTGATTCGGCCCCTGCGGACCCCAACACGGGAAGTCTTAAAGCCTTGCGTATTGATTGGCTTATTAGCGAAAAACCTTATTAGCAATTTGTGCTCCTTCAAGCTCTTTATTGGGACTCGGCGTCCATTGACTTCACACGCATCGACTTTCGTAGTCAGCGTGTTCTTGTTAAGCGTGCAAAAGATGGATTTTTCTTTTATTGCCACATTTACATGCTCTGCTTTGGTAGCACAGGTGACCTTTTAAGAACAGGAAAACAGTCTTAAATGGGATTTTACAAAGTGTGAGGCCTTAAATATGTTATGTTGTTCTTAAATCCGGCTTTCAAAGCTATTAAAAAAAGAAATGCCGCAAATACATTAAATGTTGCCATATGTCAATAGTAACAGTTTGCCAGCGCTTTTTGAATTCACCCCTTACACAACAAAAAATATCACCATTACAAAGAAAAATAAAACTTTTTTGTCATGAAAAAAATCCACTGCTTGGCAAAAAAAAATCCCCAAGAAAAAAAAATTTATGTATAATTTTTGTTTTTTAACTACTTATTTTTAATTAAAAATTCACTTGTATTCTCCGAAATTAAATGTATTTAATAATTTATTTAATTTAATAATTGATTTATTTAATAATTTAATTAAATTTAATAAGTGTAATTTATTTCCACATATAAAAACCTATTTTTGTCCTTTCAAATTTTAATGTTGCAGTTGCACAAATCAAACTTTTGTCTCATGGAACGTGATATTATCATCCAACCAAACCTCCTGGACATGATTTTCAAATCCCTTACAATCTGCTTCTCGTTAGCATTAGCATTGATTGGCATTATTAACCGTCTCTTTTTGTGTGTGTTCAGAACCGCAGGGCACAGCAGGAGGTCCTGTCACACAGAGGCGTCCGTACGGATTTACGGGGACGGGATCCCCTTCGTCCCGACCGCAAAGCCGACCATCTTCCTTCCTGCACACTTCCGCTACCCCTTCCACTTGTTTATTATCACCCGGCCTGACTTCAAGGCTCCGTGTTGAGCCCGACTCCCCCAAAAGTCCAGAGAGACCACGCCCCCGCCCCAGTTTGTGGCCGCCACCATTCGGACCCTGTTGAGACTTTCTGTGGCGCTCCTCGAAAAAAAAAAACCTGATGGATGAGCAGGACCACGGCGGGAGACGGGTGTGAGAAATAGCCAATGTCTATAAAATTGACTGGACACTTAAGAAACCAAAAAAGAAGGTGCCCACTTCAAGAGAAAAATCAAGAGAAATAAGGCTGGGGGGGGGAAAGACATGAAAAGTATATGGAAGCAAGCAAATATACTGTCAAGTGGTGGCAAACCATGCTGGACTCTCACAACAACTATTGTAAATGCTATTGTATTGTTCTGCATATTATGTTGTTTCTAATAGAGTTCTTTTTTTTTTTAAAAGGCCTCAACTCATTTTTCCCTGCTTCCATTCTTTAAACATCTTTATACACTTAAGACACTCATGTGCAGACCTATATCAGGGCAGGTATCCATCTTCCATCGAAAAAACACAAATACGTATATTGAGAAACGATATAGTCGTGGACAAAGAGTGTAAAAAAAGGGGTGGCCCTGGCTACACCTGGCCACCATGTAGCTACGCCCCTGGATTCTAGTGAGGATGAATGGATGGATGACATTCCTCCCATCACTTTATGCATCTTTTCTTAGAAGGAATCCCGCAAAAATCCTTGGGTACTTTCTTGTTTGACTTATATCTGTATTTTTGGAGGGGGTGGCAATTTATTGAAGACAAATGCCTCCCCCCCTTCAAAAATATGACTATTCATCCAACACCACCTTTTCCCTGAAGAAAGATGGGCTTTAGAAAAGGAAAACATAAATTTCTCAAAAATTGTTTTCATGGAATAAAATTTCCCATAAAGTAAAACGTGCTTTTCCACGAAAAACAACCGGGACTTTTTTTGCTCCCAAACATTCAGTATTTTCCAAGAAAGTTTTTGTTCCTTTGGGGGAAAAAAAAAAGACACTTTTTCAATATAGCTGACTACTTGCCCTTCTCATGATGATTTTTTTTTTTTTTAAATCTCACACAAGTAAACAGGTTGGTTCTTCCACGCACATTGAGACGCTGCACTTTAAGCACCACGTGCCGAACTTGATTGCCACTTTCAAGTACTTGCACGTACCTGCGCCTTCCAAATGTTTGGACTGCTTTTGAGTGGGCACGTTGGTTTTTAAAAATCCCAAGAACAGATCGGCAGTGCTTGGCGTTGCGAGCACTTTGAGGGTCATTAGTGGGGCGTTCTGCTTGGAGCGGAGGAGACGGTGAAGGAAAAATTCTATAAGGCCGTGTTGGAGCGCCCCCTATAGGGAGGTTGTGGCAATGTTCAAGCGCGGAGCAGAAACGTGCACTCGGATGAGGAGAACTCTGTCAATTAAAATACATTTATCAGAAGAATAATGCAACTTTCTCTGACACGTACGAAAAGTCTCCCTTTGCAGCAATATATTAGCAAATACAAGTTATTCAATTCTTAAGTTCAAAATTAAAACCCAGAAAAAAAATTTAATCACCTTGATTACTGATGCATATTTTTTGCAATATATATTTTGTGTAATTGGAAAATTATTTCATATTTATCTTTGCAGCATTGTCATTTTTAAACATTATATGGTAGTTCAGTCTTCGCCAATATTGCATTTTTATTGGCCTCACGCCATTTTTTAAACTTATTTCCTATACTTCTGATTGACAAATAATGTCCAGTTGAAATAAACCGTGACGAAATATCTTGCGCAGTAACTCTTAATAATAATGTCAAAATAAAGAGCGTCACACATCGCTGACCTACATTTCAGCGTGATTGACATTCTCCTTTCAAAGTCGTCTTTTTTTATGAAACACTTTGAAAACGGACGGCGCACGTTGTATTTTTTAATACATTATCACTTATTTTTCTGTTTCATCTAACAAAAGTTGTTTTTTTTTTTTTTTTTACTTGCACGTATATGCGAGGCATTGTGCGATCCGTGGTCACTCCATTAGGTACACCTGCTCAATCGAACTGAAAAACTCAGCCTAAAACATTGAATGGCGTTTTGGAGACAGACACAAAACAAAAATGCTAACTTTTTCTACAATCTAGGAAAAAATCTTGAATGTTAATGTACTTTAAAAAATAATAATAACCTATTTTTGGTCCCAAAGTTAAATTTAAATAGTAACTTGCAAATTAAAAATTAAACCTGGTTTCTTATGAATAATACCCAATCTTTCTTTTGCTCCACATTTCGAAGATGAGTTCATGAGTCTTCTATACAGGTGTGCTCTTGTGAAAATCTTTTCATCACCATAAATGTGAATTGCTGATGCCAATCACTGCTTGCCAATGCGCAGTGTGATTCCCACGCGTGAGCAAAACACGTTGTGGATACTGCAATTTTTTTTTTTTTTTTGGCCAAAGGTCAGGCGGGCGGCAGCTGCCTTTGAAACAAAAGGAGCAGGCAGAAAAGGCAAAGGAGGCCGTGGGCCGGGTGGGGGCCATTTTGGATGTCATCTGTCTCCTTGGCGATGGCCAGAGGGGTGGGGGGGGGTTGTCCCTCCGAAGCCCCTCGGGCCCGAGCGGGAATTGTTTGCGAGGTGGCTCGTTTATCAGCGTCACCTCATAATGATGGGCCCTCGCTGCTCCTTATTGATGTGTGTGACTGCGTTACTTCATCAGGCCGGGATCGATGGAGTGCGCAGTGGGCGGGGTCACGCCAAATTCAAGCTGGGAATTTGAGATTGCGAGCCACCACGTCTTTAGGTTGTAAGTTCAAATCAGGGTTTCTACTTAATGCTCCAGGTGACAATGAGTTTCGTGGTATGGTTAAATACAATTTGGTGTCTATCTAAAGCAATGGTTTTAGGTTTGGATAGTGAAGAAGCTGATGTGGCTGTAGAAAGTGTCAAAGATATAAACGTGCTCACGTCCCGGGTTTGGCAACTGGGTGCACAGTGGCGCCATTGAGCGCAGGCCGGCCGGAGGCCTCCCAAAGTAAACAGCGAGGGGGCACGTCTGGTGTGGGGAGGGGGATCTCAACTCCGGCACCGCACTGACAAAGCTAGCTCCAGCATTGGCTCGTTTATGTACATTTGCTAACTGAATACACAACACAACACTGATGACCAAAATTGGCAAAGTCAAACAAGAGCAAAACACAAGGTGATGTTATACAAAATGACAACTGTTGATCATTTTCAAGTACGATGATTCACAAGAATCAAGCTAACGAGCTAACAAGCGCACTCAAAAGCAGTACGCCTTGGTCAGTGTTGTGTCGGTCCTCACTTTGGTTCTTTTTATTGTACACTTGGATTTTTTTTTAAAATTTGGTGTCAAATTCTATTTTCACGTGACATTGACTTTCAGCACAGGGATCGAATTTGCACAGGAAAACCTTACCCTTGCTCTACTGTGACATCAAAGTGTCTTTAATAGGGAACAACTGGCCCTTGTTAACGTTTCCTTGTTAAATGAATTAATGACGTAGTTCTGGATTTACGTTTGACGCCGCACTGGTCTTTTGTCGAGGGTCTTTCAGCTTCGGTGGAGGGGTGGGATGGGAAGGGAAGGCAGTGGCGCTGGCTGTGTGGCGTTCTGCTCTGCGTGGCATTATTTATGGAGCATGGACAGTTTATGCCGAGCGATGCAGTCAGTCAATGAGAGTAAGGAAAGGGGAGCCCAGGCAGCCGGTGGGGAGGAGGGGGGGTGTTTTCCATGAAGGAAGCTGTGTTGTGGAATAACACACTGTGATAAAGATGTTTCCCCTGCGACATAAAACAGCAGGGAGTACCAACGGCCACTTTCTCTTCCAACTGACTGTGAGCCAACGCTTGTGTTGCCTTATATGCTCGCTCGCTCACTCTCTCTTCCTCGCAGTTACATCATCATGGCATCTGTGTCATCATTTGTCTTGGACAATTAATTCAGCAGTCAGTGGATGGATGGATGGATGGATGGATGGATGGATGGATGGATGGATGGATGGATGGAGGAGAGGCCTTCAATGTTCCTGGAGACAACTGAAGGCTTCAAGATAGGGTTAGGCTTTCGAGTTGAGTTTGTCAATCTCAGGTAAGGCTTTAAAATTGAGGCTCAAAACCAATGTCAAGGCTTCAGATGTCTTAGTTTCCAAACTTGGGTTAGCGTTTTGTATTTGAGATTCGAGATGGAGAGACATTAAAAGAGATGAGATGGTCATACGTGGCGACATAAAGCTTCACTTGCTCTTGTCCATGCTTTCTTTATCCGTCTTGTAAAAAGATTTTCTGCTTCTTCGTCTTCCTCGGTGACCCTGAGCCGAGCTTCATCTCTGCGAGCGTCGCCGTTCGTCCTTGGCGTCCCGAGCGGCGTTAACGGCGGCGGTGAGTTGTGGCCGCGCCGTTAAAAGTGCGCTGCGGCCACAGTCAATGTTTATGTGCACCAATCAAAGGCAATGTGTTGATGTTATATGGTATTATGGACAAGGAGGCTGTGTAAAACATGACGGGACGCGGTGGGGGGGGGGCTTTATGGGCCATTGAGCTTTGGAGAAAAATGAAGTGTTGGGCTGGAAGAGCAAACGTGCGGATGAGACAGTTTGACGCTCAGGGTGCAGACTCATCAACGGACAAGGGATTTATTGGAGGATTTATTTGGGCTAGGGGATTTATTTGTGACAAATTTCCGTCTTTCACAGCATGGAGCAGTCGCTCAAAGTCTTAAGTCTGTCATAAGTTGGAAAATACATCATTTGTGCATACTGGCATGGATGTAATAACTGAGGTCTGTAGTTGGTACTTTTATTTTATATCAATTTTATTTTGATAGTTGTCAAAAAAGTTGTGATATTAAAAAAAATATCAAAATGTAAAATCAAAACAACCTTCCTTTTTTTGCATTTTTTCCCCTATTTTTTTTATTATTTATTGTAAACCAATGCAAGAATTCAAAGTAAGGACGTTTGAGCTACTTGAGTTGACAACGAGCAGTCAAGGCAAGTAAGGGTAGCCCACCAAAAGTGCTCGTCAGTCTGCCTTGTCACTCCAGAGAGCTGGCAACCCGGAGGACAAGCTAAATATTGTTCATGGCGCCCGTATGGTATGGATAGAAAGTTGGCAGTTTCGCTTTGTGGCTGTCAAGCGGGAAGAAGGATTGCACACATTGCGGCGTGAGTCTCTGTGGCGCTCTGAAAAATGTCCAATTCACAGCAAATTGGACCGCACTTCCTCCTCAAATTGCCTGTTGAATTTCCTTGTGATAATCTGCGAGATAATCGCGCTCTCTTAGGCGGTCTGGTTGGAACTTTACAGCTCGCAGATTAAACCGAATAAAGTGCCTGAAAAAATAATCAATAAAATTGTGGTGGCAAAACTAAATGTCTACATGTTTTACAGTGATTCCACAAAATTGGCCCATTGGCATTACTCACCTTAGTGATGTGCATTCCAGTTCTTTTGATTCTTTAGAATCAGTTCACTGAAAAGAGTCGTTCAAACCCTAACCCTCAACCAATAGGTGTCAGTAATGCGCATTGAAGCTGGTGCCACCTCGTCGTAAAACAAAACGAAGAAGAAAATGACGTAACTTCCTGTTTACGAACGAGTCGTGAATTGCTTTTCCTGTTCACAGACTGAACGGTTTTGTGAAAGAACGAATTAATGAGTGAGTGATTTGCATTTCATTTCAACTTTTAGCTCCTTTAGAACATGAAAGGAGCTAAAACTTTTCACGCACCTGCACTTAACGAGGGAATCACACGGACACTCTATTAGGTACACCGCCATTTTCAAGTGTACCTAATAACAGGCCACTTTATGAGGGAAATATCATGGTCAAAGGTCACAGGTGTCAAGCTCTAGTCCTCGGGGCCGCGTTCCAACATGTTTCCCAAGATTCCCTCGTTAAGTGCAGGTGCGTGAAAAGTCGTGTCATCGTGTTTGTCGTATCATTGTGTGTGTGTGTGTGTGTGTGTGTGTGTGTGTGTGTGTGTGTGTGTGTGTGTGTGTGTGTGTGTGTGTGTATCACTACTGCAGTGTCGTGTTGGCTCGTGAGTGAACGATGGGTTCAAAAGAACGAATGTTTTCAGTGAACGGGAGTGAACGAAAAGATCTAAAGATCTTTGTAGCCATGAGGGAAAAACTTGTTTGGACCTGTTTGAAAATCATTGATTTGATATGACTCAAGAATTGTCAGTGTGGTGTTTCTTAGCAACTGACTTGAAAATGAGTCCACGGGAGCACTGCAACGGCGGCAGAATTTTTGCAAGAACAATTCATTTTAGGATGAACTCTCGATACAAATATTTTCATTTGATTGAAGGCAATGGTGTTAACCACTCGACCAGAGCCTGCTCGGAAACCAAAGGAGATTTGGTCATATTGATAGGGTATCCTCCATCCAAACATGTTCGGTGTTGAAAGTTTCAACGGATAGTCCGAAGCAACCCTTTCCACAGTAGTCACCATGACAGGCGACCACCTGGTGGCGTCAGTGTGCCGAGCGCCGTTGGACGATCAGGAGAAGAAGATTTGAATCGCGGGATATGACGTCAGGGCTTTAGGTCAATTGAAGACAGGTGTGCTCGCTCAAGTGGAGTTATCATATGCAGGTGCCACCGAGCGCGGGCCGTCGGCGGCGGACGGTTTCTCAGGTAAGCGAGCGTGCTAGCAAATGTTTGTCGTCTCCTGCCGTTTCTCACGACGGCACGCTTTGTTGCTTTTTCTCACAAGCCTTTTTTTAAAAATTTATTTTGTTTGTCGCAGGATTGTCGTACTCTCGTGACTCGGCAACGTCACGTCCACCGCGACGGTGGGCCTGGAGGTAAATTGTAGGCCGCAGGCCATTTAGCCCGTGAGCAAATGTTTGCAGTTTCTTACGATGCCATTTATTATTTCTTGCAGGATTTTCGCTGTCTCGGGAGTGCTTGAGGTTTCGGCACGGCACGCCACAATCCACTTTGCGTCGCGTCGCGTCGTCGCGCGTTTTGGTGGTATTTTAAATGTCTTTCGCGGTTGTTTTTTTCATGCTGGCCAGCATTTTTTTCATTCGTCTGTGTAGACTGTTCGTAAATGACGCCGCCGATAAGCGCGTGTTTGTCTGACCATAGGAAATGTTAGTTTGACTCTAGTCAACTTAACCATTTTTTTTATTATTTTATATGATGCGTGTGCCATTTCCGTGTCATGCAAACTGCTGGTGAATGCAACGTATATGTTACGTCGTGTCCAAATCGGACCAAATCCATTCAAAGATGGCGCCCGCTCGCTCTCGTTCCGTTACGCAACAAACATTTGCCCGGGTTATTTTCTCCCGTCTTGGACGCCGCCAACCTGGATCATCTGTTCAATGTGAGGGGAGTTGATGAATGATGAAATTAAAATATGAATTATAATCCTGAATAATTATCATAATTTACTACAATGTGATGATTATATATTTTTTCAAATGTAAAACTCTACTTAGAATGTATCAAATTCAAATATGAACTATAATTTTGATCGATTATCATAACTTACTACAATATAATATTTTTTTCAAATGTAAAACTCCTAGTATGTATAATTGTTGGTAAAAAATCATGCCATTGGCACTCGACTCAATGTCTATTTTTGTTGCAATCATTTGCTTGTCTTTTGTAGCACTAAATAAGGCCGCCCAGCCAGCATCCTTCTATACAAAGCAAGCAGGAGGCTCTTGAGGAGCCCTTTCAGTGATGCTGAGGACACTGAGGAAGAGGAGTCCTAAATCAGGTGAAAACCTGTTTTTGTCAAGTTTCAGCTTCCCAACACACAATGGTTGTCGAGTTTTAGCTTCCCAGCAAACAGTTAATGGCTGTCTGTGTTTTTGTAGGCTGCAAGAGGAGCCGAATGGGATAATTCCATATGAAAAGGCACAATGGCCTATCCAAAGGCGCAATGGCCTATCCAAAGGAGCGATGGCCTATCCAAAGGAGCGATGGCCTATCCAAAGGAGCCATGGCCTATCCAAAGGAGCGATGGCCTATCCAAAGGAGCCATGGCCTATCCAAAGGAGCCATGGCCTATCCAAAGGAGCCATGGCCTATCCAAAGGAGCCATGGCCTATCCAAAGGAGCCATGGCCTATCCAAAGGCGCGATGGCCTATCCAAAGGCGCGATGGCCTATCCAAAGGCGCGATGGCCTATCCAAAGGCGCAATGGCCTATCCAAAGGAGCCATGGCCTATCCAAAGGAGCCATGGCCTATCCAAAGGAGCAATGCCATATCCAAAGGAACAATGCCATATCCAAAGGAACAATGCCATATCCAAAGGAACAATGCCATATCAAGTCAAGAATCAAGCAATGCGCTGCAAAAGTCGTCGTGTGCGGATCATGTGCCCAGGAAGGGGCAGTGTGGTTGCCTTTGGTTATGGGTGCCGATCATGTGCCCAGGAGGGGGCAGTGTGGTTGCCTTTGGTTATGGGTGCACGACGGAAAGGTTGCAGGGCTGGACAGTGTTTGGGGCTCTGATGGTTGGTCTTGCTTAAGAGGTGTGCTGTGCTTTTAGCTTGTCTGGATCCAGCGTTGTCTTGCGCTTGGTTGCCATTGACGGCTCACATGGGGGAGGACACCAAACGAAACTTTGACGTGGAGCCAAATGTCCAATTTTGCCATATGACTTGTACCATTTTGTGTCTTTTTGTAACCTGCCACTGTCGTACTTGCTGCGTTCTTTGTTCTCCCCCGTCAGTGTAGGGGGCGGCGTTGGAGCGAGCCGGTTCCTAATGTCCAATTTTGCAACATGACTTGTGACATTTTGTCCTTTTCTCACCTACCACTGTTGTACTTAATCTAACCCTAACCTACCACTGTGGGACTTGCGTTCTTTGTTCTCCCCTAGGTGTTGGAGCGAGACAGTCAGATTTTGTCTTTTCCTAACCTACCACTGTCGTGCTTGATCTAAGCTGTGTGTCCTTTGTTCTCTAGGTGTAGGAGGCGGCGTTTGGGCGAGCTCGTCCACGAGGAAGACATAATGATGCGAGCAGCGCCCAACTCATTGCATGTTCTGCCTTTTGCAGGCCAGACGCAAAAGGGGGGGAGTGCACGGCCCGATCCGACCCGGCCCGACCCGGCGACGGTAACCAAGAGTGGCTAGCCGCTGTGATCAAGTAAGCAAGTGACCTACAACTTGGGGTGCTCTTTGAGTGTCTAACTTTTGTTTCTGTTTCTGCAGATGGCGACCGGGACGCGACAGCATCTGATCAGAGATGGACGGACCACTGTGGCATCACTCTGAAGTAGCAGAGTTGTGAGGGAGACCCGCTTCCCTGGAGGCGTCGACCTGCGTAGCTTCAACATGTGAAATGGATTTTTTTTTTTCTAATTCACACCAGCGGTGTCCAAATGTCTGTTTGAGGGCTGCATACTGAAACAAATTGAGCATTCTTTGACACAAATTCATTAAATCAATCACGAAATGTTGCCATTGATATTTAGCGCTACAAAGCAGTGTTGTGTTCATTTGTGTGGCGTGTTGATCAAGTTGGCCCGAGGCTGCCATTTGGACACCAATGGTGACGTGTGTGTAGGGCTGCACGTGTATTGGAAAACTGCCATATGGTGGTCTAGGTTATTGACATGCACTTTAAGACAGCAAAAATTTTTTTTTTTCATGTCTCAAATGAAACATGTTTTCTTGCCTAACTATTTGTAATGAGTTAAGACGATAAGTCATTGATGTAAGTTAGTTAACTAATCTAACTGATCTCATTGCGATCAAATAGTTAACCTCCATCCAAGAATTGTCCACAACTTGCCTCAATGCAGTGGTCTGGCCCAATACTGCCATAATCATTGATTTTCCAAAATGTTGTGCAGCCCTCATTGAGTGCCAAACGCGCAGCGACGGCAAGCGCAAGCGACCGCGCAGCGACGGCAAGCGCAAGCGACCGCGCAGCGACGGCAAGCGCAAGCGACCGCGCAGCGACGGCAAGCGCAAGCGACCGCGCAGCGACGGCAAGCGCAAGCGACCGCGCAGCGACGGCAAGCGCAAGCGACTGCGCAGCGACGGCAAGCGCAAGCGACTGCGCAGCGACGGCAAGCGCGAGCGACCGCGCAGCGACGGCAAGCGCAAGCGACCGCGCAGCGACGGCAAGCGCAAGCGAGACTTTTGTGCTTGTCTTGCAAGGTGGAAGAGACGATGTATGAAACAAAGAGCCGGTGGACGGAGGCCACCAGACCCGCGATTGGTGAGCGGGATGCAAAGGAAGGAATCACCCAAAGAAAGCAGTCGCCAAGTGTTGAAGAGGAGCCTGACGCATGACTGGCCAAGGCTGGCCAGAGGCGGTGACATGGCAATCCAATCTGCAAGCGTAGCGTACACACTTGTTGGGTTTAATTTGATTTCCTTATTTTTCTGCCTTTCAGCTGGCAGCGGATGGGGCGAGCGCCAGCCTGCACCGAGAGGGACTGGGCTGCACCCACAAGACCAGGGAGGGGGCAGGTAATGAGTACGTTGACAGAAGTGAACCGCATGCAACTGAGTGCCGTTTGTCTTTTTGCACTTGTGCGAGGCGAAAGACGAGTCCAACACCGGCCGGAGCAGACCCGGACCTTGGCCCGTGACGAGCGGCCCACACTAGACTGATGGGTGCAGATGCAGCCAGCGTTCCGGGGGAGTATGACTTTGTTTTTTCTTTTGTGCTTTCCCTACCCCTGTCTGTTTGAATAGGGTAACTTGTAGCACGCACGGGCATTTGGATTGCTGTGACCCTCTAGATACGAATTGGCAAAGTAGACAGCCCCTGCCTCCCCCCCCCCCTCTCTCTCTCTCGCTCTCTTTCTCCAACGTGCCCGGCAGTACCTGCATGGCCTGGTGCACTCAGGATGGAACGTGGCTATACCTTGCCCTTTGTGGAATACCAGGGTATAATGTCTGCCAGACTGGGTCCCAGTGTCGTCGACGGTGTCGAGGACGAGGAGATTCTCCGTGACGCTCTCCGTGACGTCACGTTTTCCTCTTTTTTTCCCACTCGGGGCCAAGCCAGCTCTACTCAGGGGGAACTGGCCGGTTGCGCTTAAGTGCGCACCAAAGCCTCTTCTTATCTCCTCTCGCTCTCTCCCTCCCTCCCTCCCTCCCTCCCTCCCTTTTTGTAAGGGGTTAAACATTTCATAACCCGGATGGCTCCAATGCGGGAGGGCCGTATGAGACATGCGCCAGCCCGTGCGTGCCGCTAGTTACCTGATTCAAATTTACCTTAGTCTAGGTTGGGGGGGGTGCTAGTGGAATTTTTCCCCTTGCTAAAACCACCACAATATGTCTGCCTTTCAGGATTGCTGGGGCACTGGATCTGATGAGTGCCTGCACAGAGAGGGACTGGACAGGACCGCGAGACCAGAGGGTAATAATAAAAAACTTTATTTGTAGAGCACCTTTCATACAAGAAATGCAGCTCAAAGCACTTTACAACAAAGAAAGAAATTATAAGCATTGAATTCTTCATATAGGAACAGATATAAAAAGAAAACAAAAACATTCATGTGTACATACGCTATTAATAAAGGGAGCTTGAAATAGGAGCACGCTTTAATACAGGTAATGAGTACGTCTACAGAAGTGAACCGCATGCAACAGAGTGCCGTTTTTCTTTTTGCAGTGGCACGAGGCGGAGGAGGAGTCCAAACGTCAAATACCGGCCGGGGGGGTGGGGAGCCAACCTTCGCCCGTGATGAGCGGCCGACACGAGACGGACGGGTGCGGATGCGGCGAGGGCAAAGCGCCCAGCCAGCATTTAAGGAGAGTATGACTGCATTTTTTCTTTTGTCCTTTCTTTCCTAAACCACTTTTTCACTGGGTGTGCACACTGGCTATCTGCATGATGCCTCTTTCTTTCTCTCTCAGCGCCGCGTCATTTTGCAATATTGTTGTTTTACTGTTGTTTTTTTAATCATGAAATGAACTGTTTGTACTGTAATTGTGTGTGTGTACCACTGAACTGCAATTAAACTCTGAACTGAATTCAAGTGGTCCATTTTAAACATTGGCATTGGCATTCTATCGTGCATACAAACTGGAATCATTTGAGACATTCTCAATGACAAGACAATTGTAAAGTTAAACTGAAACAAAATTGACTTAAATATGCAGTTTCAGGCTTTTTATTTATTTTTTTAACTACACAAAGAAAAGCTGCATGCATTCTAAATTGTTGACAAAAGCCAAGTAGCCAGACACCCATAGATGCAAACGACAAGTGTACAAACGGTCTCTGTTGCGATCAGTAAGTCATCTTTGGCAACCCTGCTTTAAAATGGCCACCGAAATCAGAATCTTGCAGAATGTTGGTACATTTTTCTGTAAGAGTAAAAGCTGTTATTTGAATCTAGTCAGAGCCATTTTTTGGTTTGTTTTGAATCGTCATGCATCATGTGGGCATTGTTGTGAATAAAATCAACAGTGGTGTGTTTGCTTCCTGTTGGTGGTCTTGTAAATAAAGTCAACTTTGGTGTCAGTCATCATTCGCCATGTGCCTCAATCGATGGTGCATTGCTTGAATGTGAAACTTCTTGCATGTTTTGTTGCAGGGCTTGGCGTCCCCATTGGGTGTCTGACTACAAAGAAGGCTGCTGCTGTCCAGTCCAGGTTGCTGCTATAGTCAATTGAATTTGTAACCTAGCGTGTAACTTCCAGGACCTTAGCTTTCAATTCAAAGCAGAGTTGCGTAACTACACGGCCAGCCTCAGCACATGTACTGGGTGGTACCACCCAGTTCAGAGTGAAGTAAAGGCCAGGGTGTTTTTCATACCGGCATCCTTATGAAATTGACCAGATCAGAAAGGCTACATGAATTCCAAGTGCTGCCACAGAGTAGCAGCATATTTGCCTCAACCTGTCTGATGCTGGGTCAATGCGATACAACCTAAGAAATAAAGTACTGCCGTTATCTCGCCAGTGTGCATGTGTGTTAAAAGTACAAAACAAACTCATTTGCATGATAGACGTCTAAACCACATGCTAGATATTTGCCTCAACCTGTCTGATGCGCTATTCAACTGTATGCGATAATTTTTAACAATTTTAATCATTTAAATTTTTAATTACATTACAAATGATAGGCGCCCCAATTAGACAGCTGGGTCAATGTGACCCGTCTTTTGCGGTTTGTTCTGCGCAAAGCAACCTAACAAATACACATAAGTACTGCCGCTATCTCGCGAATGTGTGTCTCTAAAATGTACAAAGCAAGCAAATTCATTTGCATAATTAAACTTCCAAACCACATGCTAAAAAATATTCATGTGATGCAGAAAGTCTTCTGT